>NC_060209.1:21747500-22005000 GCF_021130785.1 Homalodisca vitripennis
AAACAGATTGGAAAATTAAGGAATTGACTTCTTTTTAATTATTAGCAAATCTGAAATATCAGTAGGTTTGTGTGGAAGATGGAGCTACTTAACCCGTTCTCGTTAATATAGTAATGGGAGAGTAACAGAGCCTTCGGGACACAACGTAGCTATGACGGTATGGGTTGAATCAATGTGAAAGCTGAGTTTAGGTTCAGTTCACCTTCCTCTTAGTACATCGTCTGGAAATGAAGCTATCTCAGACTTGACTTTATATGTATTAGGTATTCCCATCGTCTCATCAAGTGTATTGTGTTGTTTGGAGACGATCCCAGAAATCTT
Organism: Homalodisca vitripennis; assembly: GCF_021130785.1. NCBI lineage: Eukaryota > Metazoa > Arthropoda > Insecta > Hemiptera > Cicadellidae > Homalodisca > Homalodisca vitripennis. The sequence goes on from NC_060209.1 coordinate 21,747,822, forward strand.
AGCTATGGTGGGAAGGGTTGGTTCAATGTGAATGTTGAGTTTATATTCAAATCTGGAGTCATGCTTGGTCTGAAGAGATGCTAAAAAGTGGAAAAATGGTTCCAGGAGTCGAGTCTGTGACAGCGTCAGATTTCAAACGTTGCATTAAGAGGAAGGCGAACTAGAGCTCAATTCAACAATCACATAAGAAAATATTATGACAACCAATTACATTTTTAAAAGATTTTTTCAATAAACCATTGATTTAGGCTATTTCTTTTCAATGAGAGTGTTGCCTTTTATCCATAAAATCTCGTAACTTAGCTTCAAACCAAAAATTCTTATGCAGCTAACACTGATGGTGACAATAATCAAATATAACTTTATACAGTATTAGCCATAATAAACAATACAGAAACTGAATCCGGTGTAGTTGCCTTCTCGATCAGCTGAATTGTATCGATTGTTGCCACGGCTTCGTGTTCATTACTTCTTTCTTATTTGAGGTTAGTTTTTGCAAAAGACTAGCCACAGTTCAGTAATGTGCTTTAATGTTAGCAATATGCTTTGAAGAACCTGAGTTGCTGAGTGATGTATGGTTTACAGATGAATGTCATGTGCACCTTAATGGTTTCATAAACAAGCAGACAACACGTTTCCTTGGATTTGAACGTCCTGACATTGTTGTAGAGAGGCCACAGCATAGTAAGCGTGTATCCATTTGTTGCGCTGTGTCTGGGAGGGGTATAGTGGGACCATAATTTTCTGAACGCAGCAATGGAGAGACTCTTACTGTAAATCAGTATCGATATAGGGAGACATATCGACAAGATCGTTTTGTGACATACCTCAGGAGATTTTGTCGTGCACGAAACCTGCCGTTAAAGTGGTTCCAGCAAGATGGCGCAACCAGTCACACTGCCCTTGCAAACAACATTGCTTTCCTCCAACAAACCTTTGGCAACTATCTTATCTCCCTTAGAACAAACTTTCCTTACCCAGCCCACTCCCCGATCTTACAACACCGGACGCCTACGTCTGGGGAATGTTGAAAGAAACTTTTTTCCGCGAGGACCCACCATCTACCATCGTTCAACTCAAAGAAAAAATAACCATGTTTATTAGGAGAATGGAACAACCCCTATTCATAAAAATGATGTAAAACCTACAAGAACGGTAGGACTGTTGTCTCAAACTGGACTGAGGTCATATTGAACATGTTAATACCAGAGTTTAACCTATTTTGCTTCCTTTGACTTGTATTTATTGGTAAAATCTATATGTAATGTTACTGTGTTTAACATAATAAAATATTACCATTTCAGTACTGTTTATTTTGTCTAATACTGGTTGTTATTCCTAAAAATAGAATGCACTTTAGTCGCAGAAATAAGAGTGTCTCGAAACAAGCGTTAGGGAGATAACAATGTTGACTTGTCGTTGGGCCCAAGTAGCAATCTAATTGTGAGAAGGAGCTTTGATGAAAAGTGAAGATGGCGGGTTAAACATGTCAAGTTCAGTAAACTTTAGGTACCTTTTAAAACCATAACGAAACCTTATTCTGAGTTTTGATTAGACTTTAGAGCCAACACACATTTTCCCAACAAAATATATAAGGTAAATTCATAATTTTTGCTTTAGAATTGGTTGTATTGATATAAATTTAAAGTTCCATAATACTTTCCGTTTTAAAAAATGGTTAATCAGTGAAAGAATACCGAAGTTAATTAATACTACTTTCTTGTAATAGGGTGCATTATTAATCATTAAGTTGCAATAAGGTTTTTTAATGGACTTCAGCTTATGATTTTCTTGGTACGTGTATATATATATAAAGGGACAAACCCTTTGGTACTGATTTTTATGACATGTACAGGATGGCAGCTGTTGAAATGTAGATAATCCATTCTGTTACTGTCTTTAATATGAATTTTTGTTTTGAGAAATCCAGATTTAATAAAAACATCTACATCCAAGAATGTTATGATTTCTTTAGAAAAATTTCCAGGTAAATTTCAAAATCGAGAATTTGTTTAGATTTTCCAAAAATGCTTTTAAATTTTCAAAGCTATTATTCCAAATCATAAAAATATCGTCAATGAATCTCAACCATACAAGAGGTTTGTAGGATTGAGAATTCAAAAAAATCTTCTTCTAATTTTGCCATAAATAGATTAGCATACGCAGGTGCCATCCTGGTGCCCATAGCTGTTCCATTAATTTGGAGGTAATTTTTATCTTGAAATTTAAAGTTGTTCATAGTTAAAATAAAATTAAGCAATGTCATTATAAATTTTGTGCTGGGACTGGCTTGCTTAGGTCTAGTGGTTTAAAATACTATGAATTGCTTCTTCGCCCAAACTGTGAGGATGTTTGTGTATAGAATGTTTTGTGTATTGCACATAAGAAATGAATACTCATCGTTGTTCGTCTAAAAAAACAGGATGAAAAATTGGTTTCACAACACGCATTAGGCCACCAAAAAAATTTTGAACAATGTTATGCACTGACAGGTATTTGCAAAGTACCCGAAGATAGAAACAAAATTGACTTAGAAAATTTAGAACAGGCACATCAGTTAAAAGAAGTAGAAAAGAATGATGACGTAAAATTTATAACAAAATATTTTCCCTGGTTTATATAAAACAAACAATATTCTAAGAACTGCACACAAAATTCTTGAATCTTCACCAATTACTAAAAACTTATTTTCAAAACCCACCCAGGCTAGTGTTTCCGTAGAAATACTAAACTGAAAAATCTTCTGGTACGGCCCAAATTGCCATCTACTGACATTCAAAATTCAGAAAAGAAGAAAAATTTTAAGTGTCAACCCTGTAAAGACAAACGATGTAATACTTGCAAAATTATTAAAATCGTCTAAATTTTTTCATAAGTAGTAATACAAAGAAAAACTTACCCTATTACAGGAGAAATTAATTGCAAAAGTAAAAATGTAATTTACAAATTAACATGTAAAAATTGTGCAATGGATTATGTTGGATTGACAACAAATCCATTGCACATAAGAATGAATAATCATCGTTGTTCGTCTAAAAAAACAGGATGAAAAATTGGTTTCACAACACGCATTAGGCCACCAACAAAATTTTGAACAATGTTATGCACTGACAGGTATATGCAAAGTACCCGAAGATAGAAACAAAATTGACTTAGAAAATTTAGAACAGGCACATCAGTTAATATTAAAATCAAAAGTACCCTTTGGTCTGAATAAAAGATGAAAATGATCAATTGTTTTTATTATGTATTATTTTTTCTAAATTATTTTTCTAAATTCATTCTCTGTTCATGATATTATTTATTTCTCTTTGGTGTTAATCACATGTTCAAAAATTCTTGTTTATTTATTTATGTAAGTTTTTTATTTATTTACTTTTTGTAAATTTTGTTGCTGTGTTGTTATTTTTGTATTATACCTTTTTGAAAACGGCAAAAAAAAGCCGAAATATTAAAGGATACTTTATATCAAGAAGTCTAATAATTGAGATATATATATATATATATATATATATATACGTTAAATTGTATAAATGGCAATAGCCTTATTTAATTTCAATAAACATTGAATCGCAAAAAGTACTTGCTCCGCCGGGAGTCGAACCCGGATCTCTCACTTGCCGGGTGAAATGTGCTACCATTACACCACAGAGCGCTTACTTTTTTCCGATTCAATTATTTTGTATTTGGCCGTATCTGTCACATATGCGTTTAAATAAGCAAACTAACATATGAATCGGAAGACCAAACACCTGTCAAACGACTTTTATTTACGTTAAATTGTATAAATGGCAATAGCCTTATTTAATTTCAATAAACATTGAATCGCAAAAAGTACTTGCTCCGCCGGGAGTCGAACCCGGATCTCTCACTTGCCGGGTGAATGTGCTACCATTACACCACAGAGCGCTACTTTTTTCCGATTCAATTATTTTGTATTTGGCCGTATCTGTCACATATGCGTTTAAATAAGCAAACTAACATATGATCGGAAGACCAAACACCTGTCAAACGACTTTTATTTACGTTAAATTGTATAAATGGCAATAGCCTTATTTAATTTCAATAAACATTGAATCGCAAAAAGTACTTGCTCCGCCGGAGTCGAACCCGGATCTCTCACTTGCCGGGTGAATGTGCTACCATTACACCACAGAGCGCTTACTTTTTCCGATTCAATTATTTTGTATTTGGCCGTATCTGTCACATATGCGTTTAAAATAAGCAAACTAACATATGATCGGAAGACCAAACACCTGTCAAAACGACTTTTATTTACGTTAAATTGTATAAATGGCAATAGCCTTATTTAATTTCAATAAACATTGAATCGCAAAAAGTACTTGCTCCGCCGGGAGTCGAACCCGGATCTCTCACTTGCCGGGTGAATGTGCTACCATTACACCACAGAGCGCTTACTTTTTCCGATTCAATTATTTTTGTATTTTGGCCGTATCTGTCACATATGCGTTTAAAATAAGCAAACTAACATATGATCGGAAGACCAAACACCTGTCAAACGACTTTTATTTACGTTAAATTGTATAAATGGCAATAGCCTTATTTAATTTCAATAAACATTGAATCGCAAAAAGTACTTGCTCCGCCGGGAGTCGAACCCGGATCCTCTCACTTGCCGGGTGAATGTGCTACCCATTACACCACAGAGCGCTTACTTTTTTCCGATTCAATTATTTTGTATTTGGCCGTATCTGTCACATATGCGTTTAAATAAGCAAACTAACATATGATCGGAAGACCAAACACCTGTCAAACGACTTTTATTTACGTTTAAATTGTATTTATTGTAAGGGCTATTGCCATTTATACAATTTAACGTAAATAAAAGTCGTTTGACAGGTGTTTGGTCTTCCGATCATATGTTAGTTTGCTTATTTAAACGCATATGTGACAGATACGGCCAAATACAAAATAATTGAATCGGAAAAAAAAGTAAGCGCTCTGTGGTGTAATGGTAAGCACATTCACCCGGCACGTGAGAGATCCGGGTTCGACTCCCGGCGGAGCAAGTTACTTTTTGCGATTCAATGTTTATTGAAATTAAATAAGGCTATTGCCATTTATACAATTTAACGTAAATAAAAGTCGTTTGACAGGTGTTTGGTCTTCCGATCATATGTTAGTTTGCTTATTTAAACGCATATGTGACAGATACGGCCAAATACAAAATAATTGAATCGGAAAAAAGTAAGCGCTCTGTGGTGTAATGGTAGCACATTCACCCGGCAAGTGAGAGATCCGGGTTCGACTCCCGGCGGAGCAAGTACTTTTTGCGATTCAATGTTTATTGAAATTAAATAAGGCTATTGCCATTTATACAATTTAACGTAAATAAAAGTCGTTTGACAGGTGTTTGGTCTTCCGATCATATGTTAGTTTGCTTATTTAAAACGCATATGTGACAGATACGGCCAAATACAAAAATAATTGAATCGGAAAAAAAAGTAAGCGCTCTGTGGTGTAATGGTAGCACATTCACCCGGCAAGTGAGAGATCCGGGTTCGACTCCCGGCGGAGCAAGTACTTTTTTGCGATTCAATGTTTATTGAAATTAAATAAGGCTATTGCCATTTATACAAATTTAACGTAAATAAAAGTCGTTTTGACAGGTGTTTGGTCTTCCGATCATATGTTAGTTTGCTTATTTAAACGCATATGTGACAGATACGGCCAAAATACAAAATAATTGAATCGGAAAAAGTAAGCGCTCTGTGGGTGTAATGGTAGCACATTCACCCGGCAAGTGAGAGATCCGGGTTCGACTCCCGGCGGAGCAAGTACTTTTTGCGATTCAATGTTTATTGAAATTAATATAAGGCTATTGCCATTTATACAATTTAACGTAAATAAAAGTCGTTTGACAGGTGTTTGGTCTTCCGATCATATGTTAGTTTGCTTATTTAAACGCAATATGTGACAGATACGGCCAAATACAAAATAATTGAATCGGAAAAAGTAAGCGCTCTGTGGTGTAATGGTAGCACATTCACCCGGCAAGTGAGAGATCCGGGTTCGACTCCCGGCGGAGCAAGTACTTTTTGCGATTCAATGTTTATTGAAATTAAATAAGGCTATTGCCATTTATACAATTTAACGTAAATAAAAAGTCGTTTGACAGGTGTTTGGTCTTCCGATCATATGTTAGTTTGCTTATTTAAACGCATATGTGACAGATACGGCCAAATACAAAATAATTGAATCGGAAAAAGTAAGCGCTCTGTGGTGTAATGGTAGCACATTCACCCGGCAAGTGAGAGATCCGGGTTCGACTCCCGGCGGGAGCAAGTACTTTTTGCGATTCAATGTTTATTGAAATTAAATAAGGCTATTGCCATTTATACAATTTAACGTAAATAAAAGTCGTTTGACAGGTGTTTGGTCTTCCGATCATATGTTAGTTTGCTTATTTTAAAACGCATAATATGTGACAGATACGGCCAAATACAAAATAATTGAATCGGAAAAAGTAAGCGCTCTGTGGTGTAATGGTAGCACATTCACCCCGGCAAGTGAGAGATCCGGGTTCGACTCCCGGCGGAGCAAGTACTTTTGCGATTCAATGTTATTGAAATTAAATAAGGCTATTGCCATTTATACAATTTAACGTAAATAAAAGTCGTTTGACAGGTGTTTGGTCTTCCGATCATATGTTAGTTTGCTTATTTAAAACGCATATGTGACAGATACGGCCAAATACAAAATAATTGAATCGGAAAAAGTAAGCGCTCTGTGGTGTAATGGTAGCACATTCACCCGGCAAGTGAGAGATCCGGGTTCGACTCCCGGCGGAGCAAGTACTTTTTGCGATTCAATGTTTATTGAAATTATATATATATATATATATATAGATAGATAGATACATTACGATTTATCATTATATTTTATTATTCTGTAGTGTACACATAACGTAGCTATGGTGTAAAGGGTTGATTCATTAGTAATCTTAAGATTGTTTCAGTTACCTTGTGAAATATGAACTGAATCAAATTCAACATTAGCATTGAATCAACCCTTCCCACCAAAACCAAGATTTCTGGGACCGTATCCAAACATTGTAGGGCACTCAATTGTACACCTGATGGGACGATGAGAATACCTCTTCGCCTAGATTACACAATAATTTGATGTCTAGTCTTCTCTGAAACTAGAGAAATCTAATTTATTCTAGCATAACAAAGTACAATGTGTCCTTAAGGTGCCAACAATATAAACATCTCCAATTCGATGAAGGCAAACCTTTAATAAATCAAGTTTTGCAAAATTTTATTCCAATAATAAGTACATCTAAATTAATATGCATAAAAATATTTAAAACCAAAAATACGTACTCCTGTAAAAATAAAAAATATTCTACAAATTTTCAACGTTTGAAAAGTAATTATCGTGCTTTCAAACAAATGTTGTTTGTATGAACGCTGAATTGTTTACCGCTTATATTTGGACAGATTATGGAGACATGCGCAATGATATGGTAAATTGTCAGATTACCCAGATTGGGTAAAATATAACAAACATATTTTAAATATTTGTTTGGTATTTTGTTGCCATAACAAATCTCTTACACATATTTGGAAACGTACATTATCTTTCTATAATTTTCGTTTATACTTAATTGGTTTTTAAATTTTAGAATCACATAAATCGAAATGTAAAAATTATTTCATTTACACGCGAAAAGAAATATTTATTCGAACACAGACAATATTAAATCGTGGCTGTTGAGTTAAATTGAAACATTCTTGTCACAAACTCGTCAAGGGACTCAACATTGCGAAGCACAAGCAATTAAACTAATTAGTGTAAAGCTTTTGAACATTGAAACTTCTTTCAGTTGAGTATAATTAACTTAGTAAGCATCAAAGAATTAAGCCTATGATTTCACCGAGTATTTCGTTAAAATTATTTCATTGCTTTCAACAAACATAATTTGTTTATTATTAACACGACATCACAGTGGTCATCATTCGGAAATGAAAAATAGTTCTTTATTTAAAACCAATAATAAAGTTATAGTAATTGTACAGTAAATTTTCAAATGTACAATGGATAGTTTTCTTCTAGATATAATTAAACCAAAACCTGTATAAACTATTCTAAATAACAAAATTCAATTAACTTGTAAAGAATGAAAGGAACCTTATAACCAAGAAAGGTCAAAGTACTGACCTTTACAGAGATATCATCTGATTCTGAATAGAATTTACCACCGAGTAAGACGTCAGACATAAGAGATATCATTTTATCTTAATTATAGTAGTTCACCAAGCAGCAGCCAACGCGTATACATTAATATAATTTAACCTATTTATCCAAACAATATCTATTACTAATCTAATGAATGTAGAAAACAATACTAAGCAATGACTTTCTACTGTTGTATATTCTATATTGTTGTATATTCCAGTATTGTATATTCAAACAATATCTATTACTAATCTAATAGTAAATTTATAAAACAATACTAAACAATGACTTTCTACTGTTGTATATTCTATATTGTTGTATATTCCAGTATTGTATATTCAAACAATATCTATTAATAATCTAATAGTAAATTTAGAAAACAGTACTAAACAATGACCTTCTACTGTTGTATATTCTATATTGTTGTATATTCCAGTATTGTATATTCAAACAATATCTATTACTAATCTAATAGTAAATTTAGGAAACAATACTAAACAATGAATTTCTACTGTTGTATATTCTATATTGTTGTATATTCCAGTATTGTATATTCAAACAATATCTATTACTAATTTAATAGTAAATTTAGAAAACAACACCAAACAATGACTTTCTACTGTTGTATATTCTATACATTCATAACAAACATGTGGTTGATAAATATAAATAAATGCATAATGTTTATTAATACTAATCTTATTAAATTTGCAAACTAGTATTAAATCATAGTGAAATAGTTACTGTGTTTCAAGATTCAGAAAGAATAAAGCATACCTTTTTTTAATAAAATTAGCACATAGACTTTCGTTAAACCAAATCTGTGATAAAGCATTCACGAATAACTGAACACTTCGTTGTATTTAAAAAAAACCAACATTAATAATGTGAAGAAGACGTATAATAATAATAATAATAATAATATTAAATCCAAAAGTGCCTTTGTTTATTTGTTTGTTATGCTTTCACGCGTAAACTATTCAACTGATTGTACTGTAATTTTACATGGACATTCTCAGAGCCCTGGCATGAATATAGCCCTATTCTTATTTCGAAAATCTATCCGGTCTGTTTTACTGGTCTTTACGATAGCAAAAAGTCCCATCTTGGTCTTAAAAGTTGGGTAATATTAATTTAAAGACTTTGTTAATTGTAGTCAACTGTTCTGTGTAAACGTTGTTTTCTGACAGCAAAACCACATGTTTTATTAATTTAACCTCTATTTTCAGTTTAGTTACATTTGAGGGGCTCAGAGGAAAACTAGTCTAAGTGAAATTTTTTTAATTTTTCGAATAAGCCCATTTTTGGAATATAGATACTAAAATTTATCATAGAAAAATTTTCCAGATCTCAATTATATATATAAACAAGTGAAAAAAATTACAAAAAAAGTTTACTACTGAAATAAGGCCAACGCCTTAGAGGAAAAACAGTCTAAGTGATCATATGATTTTATTTTGTATGTTGTTAGACAGCCAGCTGTTTTTGTACACCAGTCTAACTGTTTGTTGCTAAACAAGAAGGTTATGTTGGACTTGTGATGGAGAAGAAAAGTTTATTTAATAATAGAAAGCTCCTACTTGAAGCTTTATCAGCTATTTTATTACATATTATTATACTTGTTTTTCATCATATAAATACTATAAGCCTTTATTGTATCTCAACATTTTATTGAACCAAAACTATTGAAGGTTAAACTACTACATGGCTTTACTAACAACATAGTTATTGAGTTGGATCTATACTTATTTATTTAATATTTTTATAATAGAAATAAGATCTCACCCAACCATCAATTAGTTAATATAAAGAGAAATTGACAAAAATAATTCCAGTATTTGATTTTAGTACAAAGAAATCAGACATTATAAGGAGATCACATCAATATTTTTTTATTTACCTAGGTATGTGTTTTGTTGTTGTGAGAAATACAAATAATTCATACTGAACTATAAAACTATAAAGTGGGAACCTTGGGCAAGAATATATTGGGAACAAAGGAATAACTAAAAGAGAAAGGGAAGTAAAGCCTTATTCGAATAGCTGCCGTTATAAATGTACAACAAATTTTACTGAAGAGGACCGAAAACAAATTTTTAATAGTTTTTTGGACTTTAGGTTCTTGGGAGCTTCAAACTAGCTTCATATGTGGGCAAATACAACTAATAAAGCCTAAAAGAATCCGAGTTAATGCAAACAAGCACAACTCTTGCAGTAAAATCATTACATTGAAAAACATTAGAGTGTGCAAAGAATTCTTTCTAAAAACATTAGACATTTCTAATTGGAGGTTCAACAAGGCTACTGAAAGGCGTAATGAATCAAGTGTTTCACCAAAAGAAAAAAGAGGTAAGAGTACCCCACCGCAAACAGTCAGTGAAGTTAGGAAAACTGCTGTGAAATAACACATTAAAAAATGTCCCAAGTATGTGAGTCACTACTCAAGCAAAGATAATCCTCACAAAAAATACCTGTCTCCTAATGTAATATTGAAACAAATGTATGACCTTTATTGTAATGAATGTAAGGAAAAAGGTGATGAACCTGTAAAACTATGGTTGTACAGGCAAATCTTCAACACATCGTTTAATCTAACTTTTCATCGCCCTCTAACAGACACATGCAATAAATGTGACGAAGCAAAAACTGTCATCATGCAAGGTGAAAAGAATCTAATGTTCAAGGAAACAGATGAGTATAAAAAAATATCATGGAAAAAGATACACACCTCAGAATGGCTGAAAAAGCAAGAGAGTCCAAAATGAATGCAAAGGTTAAATCCAAAATTGATGACAAATTGTTACCTATATGTTTTGATTTGCAAAAAACCCTACCAACATCAAATTTAACCAGTAATAAAGAGTACTACATGCGTCAACATGCGTTAAACACTAAACTTTAATATGCATGATCAAGAATGGCCTTGGTCATATGTATATATGGGACGAGACAATAAATTGCAGGTAGAGGCTCTAATGAGGTAGGATCATGTTTGTTAAATTTCTTTAAAACTACAGTTGAAACTAAAGGCATAACACATGTGATTGCCTTCAGCGACTCTTGCAGTGGCCAAAATAAAAATAGGAATATTGTCAAGTTTTACATGTATGCTGTCAAAGATTCTAGTTGCCTTGAATTCGTTGATGACAAGTTTTTTGAACCTGGACACTCGTTTATGGAGTGTGATGAGGACTTTGGGGTTATCGAAAAATACAAGAAGCAAGTTCCCTACATCTTCATACCGAATGAATGGAAGCAGGCCATAGGCAGAGCGAGTAGGAAGTTTGTTGTCAAGGACATGTCTCAACATGAATTCAAGTCAATATCAGCCATGGATGAGATTATTGTACCCTTTAGTAATGTGAAAAAGCATGAAAAAAGAGCACCCATTAGGTGGCGGCAAATAAAATGGATTCGTATAAAGGATGACCCATTGACAATGAATTTCAAATACACATTGGATGAAGAGTGTGAATTCAGGAAAGTGTCTTTAAAAAGGTAAATGTTAAAAAGTATAGTAAAGTAAAGAATGTCTTATTTTACCAGGCGAAGTTAGGGCTAAGAAGCCCTCTCTAACACTTAACCTGGGGACCAACGGCTTAAAGGTGACTTCCGAACCACCACCAATGGCCGGGCAGGCGGGCCGCTTGCAAGGACAGGATCGCTCAGCGGTCAACTATCCAAGCAGCGGCCACGATCGACGTTGCTTGATCTGGTTATCTTGCGATAACCGCCGTACCCGCTACACTGCGCCATTGGCTAATGTTGGAAGGCCTGTTAATGTAACATTGGGGCTGCTCTATTCGCAACCGATCCCCTCGAAGTATCCTAAATGGAAGGATCTACAGAACCTTTTACCTTACATTCCACCTTGCTACCACAGCTTCTATCAAAACCTTCCTCATTTACCAGGTCCTCATAAAAAAGGTAAAAGTAAAACACAAGACCCGCCTTCTTCAACAAACAAATACTTGATCGATGACTAGAACATCCTTGCCAGTGACTATGAAGATGAGGAACAATCATCTAAATAGCCTACCACCGTCTAAAGACAGTACAATAGTATATCACATTTCAATTACATACGAGTATACAAATAGTTGTATAAATACGATAATAAACCTCATTTTTCATGTTTAAAATGTCTGTGTATCATTCATAACCTAATAACATCAACATATAGTTGTTCAAGGAAAAGAAGTCTAAGTCACTTAGACTACTTTTACAAAATGAAAATGTAAAATCAAAGTAGTCTAAGTGATTTTAAAATTAAAAATTATTTATTTACCCATAAGTAAATGTGTCGAAAATTACAAAAAAGAAAGTCATACAAAATATCTACACGATAAGGTAATAAACATCAGGTTATGTGAAGAATAGAATTTTCCATGTACGATCAAACTTTAGCAGTGAATAACTCAAATAGAGGAAAATGTCACTTAGCCTAGTTTTCCTCTGAGCCCCTCATTTATAGTGTGAAAGTAAAAAAAAATAGCTTGATATTAACAACATTTATTTCTACATTTTCTGCAATCGATGTTGAGCACAGAGAAAGATAATATCCAAGTAAGAAAATTATATACGAAATATATGTACTTTAACTATACATTTGAGCAAATAGTAATACAGTAGTACATAGTGCTTTTCAGTACTGTAATGCTGATACAAAATACAAATTTTCTATATAACTTTTACTATAAATTTAAAGACTGTTATAAAACCAATTATAGTTCTCTTTTGACAGAAGTAGACTTCCGTGATCAGTGATATTCCTTTTTTTGATCGGGAAACAAGAAAATAATCGATTATGGAAAAAATACTAAGACCGGAGTAAATTGCAATGGTCATTAATGTACACTTTTAGCAGATTTATTTATTCGTGTCAACAAGGCAACATTGATGTTGGAAACATAGTCCACTCGAACCAGAAGTAATGATACTTGTACAAAGATAACGAAATTGTGAGCGAAGCCACGGGTAACTGCTGGTTTGATGATAAACAAGTATTTGCTATTCGTAGTTAGAAGGCGTCCAAACAAACAACACATTTGTTTACATTTATAACGAAACTTCCACAATTTACCCAAACAAAATTAAACCATTTTGATATTGCATAGCCTTGTTAAACATATTTTAATACATTTTGTGCAGAATGTATAATTGATACTTCACAATAACATTTATTATAGATCCTTTATATTTCTAGATAATAGTCTCCTTCACAGATGTCAAAGTGAAGGAAAAAGTGAGACAGAGGTGGTTCACTATTAATTGACTAAAATTGGCTGGAGTATATTTTATTATATGTATGTATGTGTGTGTATATATATATATATATATATATATATATATATATAAAACAAAATATTATATATATATATATATATATATATATATATATACATTAAATTGTATAAATGGCAATTGCATTTTTTAATTTCAATAAACATTGAATCGCAAAAAGTACTTGCTCCGCCGGGAGTCGAACCCGGATCTCTCACTTGCCGGGTGAATGTGCTACCATTACACCACAGAGCGCTTACTTTTTCCGATTCAATTATTTTGTATTTGGCCGTATCTGTCACATATGCGTTTAAATAATCAAACTAACATATGATCGGAAGACCAAATACCTGTCAAACGACTTTTATTTACATATATATATATATATATATATATATACATAGCTAAATGGATCAAGTTCTGTGGAAGCTCTGTTCTTTATTTTCAATAAAGGTACACTCAACTTCTTTTACTGATTATGTCGGTTTCTTTTTAAATACAAAAAAGATTGATTGGTTGCCTATTTTATCCTTATTATTGACGTCCCCATGTTTATGTATTACAGTTTATGTTGACAGTATAGAAAAGTCAAAAGGGGAACGCTTACCGGCAGGAGTTGGACCTGTGTGTATTTTTGACCATAAGTTTAATTTTTTAATCTCATACTGGTCAAAATATGGGCAAAATATATTTATATTGTTATAATGTAAATAGTTAATTTACATCAAAATATCAAGCAATATCATTTGAAAACATCAGAGTACTAGCGATTCACATGTAAAAATATTTCAATTGTGAGTGGAAAAATTATTCTTGGAAACTAAAACTTTGTTTAAATTTAAAATTGGGAGAAAATAAAGAGTTTAATTACTGGTGATGTTGAAACGCTGTTTGAGAAATACTTCAGGTAATCGGAAAAAATTAGCAAATAAGAGTGAGTATTCCCAAGGTAGATTCAATTGACTGAAATTTTTATATGTGGAACATTTCATTTATTGGGTGGAAAAAAAATTAGAATTTCTTTGCCACCTGGAATATTGTATGATAATTTAGATTTTCTAATAATCAAAAGAAACATTTTCATTTATTTAAAAATGTAAACATTTGATAATTTGTGAAGTGCCTGATGATGGAATCTTTGATTCAGAAAGGCCTTGCACAGAATAAAAATTATATATTGGAAAATGTTGAATTTGTTTATACTAGTGATAGTACGATAAACCCTTTTTTCCAATGCTCCAAGATTCTACATTTTCATTTATAGTAAATTTATATCTAGATTAACTCATCATCATTCCAAAATCCCCCATAAGTATGACGTCCTAAAATCCAATTGTGACTCACGATTCAGGGATTTGTCCTTTTGGACATTTTAACGCCATTGCTAGAAAAAACTTACTTATATAAAAAGTATTCCTGGAATATTTTAGAGAGCTTAAAATCCTTGAAGTTGGCTGGAATTGACAATCTCGTACGTTTTTACGTTGAAGGTTAATTCACAAATATACCAGTTCCAAAAATCTATTGAATTACGTCTCAAAGAAGACCAAACATTAAATGAAAGAACTAAACTTGGAAATGCTAGAGCTATGTACTCAAATCTATTATTTGGAATTAGAAGGTCAAATTTACCGTCAAGATGAGGGGATGGTAACAGATTTTCCACTGCCTCCTATTTTCCAACATCTTTTTGGAGGAATTTGAGCAAAAATTTTGGCTTTAACTCAGTTCAAAGCAAATATTTGGTAGAGGAATATGAATGATACCTCTGTTGCTTTTCCTCATGAAGAAACTCAAATTATCTAACGTAATTTTGAATCAAATTTCTCCTTCCATCCTCTTCAGAGTGTGAGAAGGTCAAAATCAAGCTTCTTTTTTTGGGCCTGTGTGAATTAAAAGATGTGGGTGACCATAATACTACTATGTTTTTTTTAAAGAAAAAGCACACAGAAAAATACTTAAATTATCAATAAAACTATAAAAAACTGTATAATAACGAGTAGGCCAATCTTTCTTAGACAGAGTGGAAAGCTTATTCTCATATAAAGATGGATTTAAGAAGATGAATCTGATCTTAGACCCAATGGATATCCTCAATTAGTAATAAATACGTAAAAACGAACCAGAAGAATCATTCCTGAGTCAGTAAATCAGAATAGTAATAATTTAGCTTTTATTAAAATCCCTTTTGTGCCAGGATTATCGGAAAAAATAAGAACAGAAGAAAGAATGTACTATAATAGAACCGTTTAAAACACAGAATACTCTTAAACGAAGTTTCGTAAAAACAAAAAAAATGTGACACACAGGATGCAAAAAACTATTTACATTATAAAATGTAGTTGCTATAGGAAATACATAAGCGAAACAAGAAGACGATTAAACGTAAAGATAATAGAACTCCCCCCCCCCCAAAAGAGAAAGAGGCTAACAGAAAAGTTAAAAATGCACATTATTGTTGTTCCGAAAACCATTGTGTGAATTGGGATGAAGCCACCATAACATATCGTGAATCTTATATCTTTAAAAGGAAATTAATTGAGGCTTCATACTTAATGTATAGCATACCAACCAATTGGTGGAACTTAGGCCACTTTTGGTTACCAATTCTGAAATATGAACTAAAAAGGAAACATAAAGTATTAAATAGATTAGAGATTTGTAATATACCAATGCGGAGTAACAGTATATTAAAAAATCATCTATAATAAAAAGCCCACTTCGATTTCTCCTTTTTTACCGCCATCTTTTTTTACCGTGACGATCGAAAATTAGTATTTTTCTCTGGTCAGTCGTAATAAAAGTTGTGTTGTTTTTTATTTTTATAAAGTGCATGCCTTAGAGTTAGTGAAGTTGACACATAACATGATAATTGTCATTTCTAACTTATGCATATCACCGGCTTTGGTATGATCTGTTTATTTTTACCTAGATTTTACTCATGTGTTAGGTTAGTTATTCACTTGAGGAAGAGATTATGTTGCAGATTTGAAACTGAGTGTTACTTATTTATGTTTTGTATCACTGAACGAAATATCTCCGCAAAAGAAAATCAATTTCCTTCACAATTCCTCCATCGTCAGAAACGAAATTCTAACAAATAACCCTTTTAATTTGGCACGTTATAAGTTTACAAATCATATAAAATATTTGAAACAGGGTAAAAAATTATCGTTAATCGTTGTGAATTTTGGTTTTATTGAGTCGGTTAATAAATTGTTTAATACGTTTGTACTTCAAGCTTCATGTATAAATTACATATTTATAATAGAGACATTACCTCTAACAAGAAGGTGGTATGCAAAATATTCTGTTGGTTTTCAACAAAAACTACGGATAAAAATTAAAAATGGAATAACTTTGAAATGTTATTGTTATTTTACTGAATCATTTAACAACAGCAAGAAGAGAATGGGGGATTACACAAGTTTTCAGATGGCAGATCGGCTTACGTACTTCCGGTGTATTACTTGATTGTTCGCTCGACCCTTCTTCGTATTCATCTAATGCTAAATGGATATTTATACATTTTTTCTAAGTATTACCAGTCGTGTAGGGAAAACTAATGTAATTGGTAAGGATTCTAAATGAAACTCCTTCGACCCTTTGACCACCCTCTTTCATCCAAATGGTGAAAGATGATTGTTTTATTAAATAAATAATGACAGAATGATAATAAACAGTAGTGGCCCACATTCAATTTTGAACTTTAATCTCCATGGGCTTGATTGCATTTACAACTGCAGTCTCTATCCCATACAATAATGGTTTAACCATGGTAGTTTCGTACAAGAATTACTGTCGGAAAGCCACGATCCAAGTTGCTTCCGGCTTTAGAAGTAATTCTATGTACGTGTTAAAGAACCTAGAACAAGACCAACTTGTTTCTTCTTGGTGTATTTTCCCTTGATCCTATGACCATCAAGCATATAAAAATCTAGGGAATTGTTAGGAAATTAATTAATTTCCACCGTTACGCAAAGGTTTAGGGCACGTCAAAAAAATTTTCGATTCTTAAATATTATTTATTGATGGTATTTTATGTACAAAGTAAAAGTTTTACCGATTAGTTTGCTTTTGAAGACATTGGCTACATCACGCAGAAAGGTAATTAAAAAAAAATATAATTGCTTAAGGTATAAACGTCTCGTTTGCTTGTTTCTAGCTGTTCGGCATATCTAAAGGTATTAGAGAATTAAAGACTGATTAACTATCTAGATTGACTATTAGTCTAATTAGACTAGAGTGTAAAATATCTGTGTCAAAGAGAGTTCATTCGTAGAGTTGAATATCAATCAACTCCGGCTCGTTATGTTTGCTTGTTTCTAGGTGTTCGGCATATCTAAAAGTATTAGAGAATTAAAGACTGATTAACTATCTAGATTGACTATTAGTCTAATTAGACTAGAGTGTAAAATATCTGTGTCAATGAGAGTTCATTCGTAGAGTTGAATATCAATCAACTCCGCCTCGTTATGTTCGCTTGTTTCTACGTCTTTGGTAGGACAGAACACGTTCTGTAGGACAGAACAATCAACAGTTAAACTGATTGAATATATTACTAGTGTAATAGACTACAAAGACAAAAATATGTAAATTGTGATTTTACTTATACACTTGCGGGAAAACCGCGCCTTTTCAGCATAACAAAGTGCGTTACATATTTTAAGAGTAATTAACTATTCTAAAAAAACAGTGCCAAACAAATCTTTCTAGGAGACCACAAACTATGCAATAAACACATAATACGCAATCAAAGTTTTTATTAGTATTTACTCAGTGAACAACTGTGAAAACGTTACAAACTAGTATTATAGCAAAACAGGCGGTGTGCTGTAGTTTAATTACACGTTCACGATGTCAGCGGTATTCCGGACTTTTTTGTTCAATAATAGTGGCAAAAAAACCGTTATCGGGTTTTTACGTCAAACGTGTATAACGAGAAAGGTATGTAGAATTCGCAATTTTGCACAAAAACAATCATTTCATTATGTTATTTCAATTTTTATCCGTGCACCCCAAGGAGTACTTACAAAAATGGAGTTACCTTAAAATTAAGCAATCGTGCGCCCCACGGGGTACAGAATAGTCTGAGGTATTTATTTATGTTGGGATGAAAATTTAACAAACCACTAAGACAGGCAAACAATAAAAACGCAACAATGAAATGTATAGCAACCACACGCACCATTGGTCGCACAACGCACTTTACAAAAGTTGACTACGATGTATTGCAGTTAAGCAGAAAAATACCGAGATCTAACTACATGTAGATGCCCCATGTAGATGTCTACATGTATACATGTAGACTGTTGTAAATATCCTTTGTTAAAAACAAAACATTAAGTATATAACTGTATATAAGGCTTTAACTAAATATATTGTAAATAGACAAAATTCATTGATTTTATTAAGCGATCACTTAGAATAGAGTGATAGCATTAAAGATACGTTTGTAACGATGTGTTTCTATTAATTAAATGTATTTAATAGGTAACCTTTTATTACAGCTATTTATTATAATACATTGCCTTTAAATACTACTGCTAATCCGTTAGATCGTAAAAAGTATTAAAAACAAATTATTATTTAGCTCAAAATTACATTCCATCATTTTAATTTTCTTTTTTTGTTCATGATAATATTGTTGATACATGTTTTATATATATATATATATATATATATATATATATATATATATATATATATATATATAAATGAATGTTTGTGTTTTGTCCTTTATGGAATCGTGAACTATTTGACCGATCGTTATGAAAATTTGTATGTATACGTATTTTTCCACGGAGAAGGTTTATAAGCTATCACCATTGATGTAAGCGGTGACCAAGCTGCGCTGCAAAAGATGAAAGGTTTTAAAGCGCCTGCACACTATAAACTGCAATCACGACACAGTTACGTACGTATATTAAGTAGCCAAAAACTATTTGAATGCGCTAAGATGGTGTATATTTGTCTTAAAAATAAATTATTAGTTGAACTTAAAACTTGAATAGAAGACCACTTTATAATAAAGTACATGTAACGGTACAAATATAAAAACATACACTATTGACACATTTTCATGATCGTGGCAACAAGGCCAAATCTACATCGGTGTTGTAAACATAATTCGCTTGAACCAAAAGTGCTCAATCACGAGCAAAGCTTACGATAAGCGTGCGAAGCCGCGGGAAACAGCTAGTATTGTATAAATATTGAGTAGCTGATACCTAGAAATGATCACAAGTAAGAAACAGCCCATACAGAATTACAAAAATGTATCTTAACTATACACTTGGTTACATTAAAACTGTCGATCACGAGTCATCAAACCGTATACGTCAAATTACAATTTGACCAATCACTCCAAGGTCCTTTCTAGGTTTCTGGTAATAAATACTGAAACTACGCTAACCAAGCTAGACTTTCCCGCATTCACGTGTTTTATTACAGCAAGAGCTGTCTAAGAAAGTGGAGACTTTACTTTATGTCTTGACTGCTTTAAAGATACAAAGAGCTCATTGCTCATTAGAGAGACCTCATTAGAAACCTGAATGACGATATTCCAGGTAGTATTCTAGTCTAGTATTTTTATGTCTTAGATGTCAAATAGTTTTAAAATATATTGTAAGTGCTGTAGCAAAAAATACATAATTACGTTAAAAGTTTTGCGTATACGATATTGTTACTACTTTATCAGAATGGAATTAAGATTGGATTTTGAAATAAACCAGCATTAAAAATTAAACTCAGCAGTGTGCTAACTGCTTCCCAGTATGCTGTAGAATAGATCGGGGCCTTGTTGAGTGCTCTGGGCATGGCATAAATATGTATTTTTTCTTTGCACGAAATAATTTATTTATAACGTTTTGTAGTAAGTCACTTTTACCAATAATTGTAGCTCTTCGTACTTCTTTATTTGTATGCTTTTTGCAGGTTTTATTTATTTATTTATTATTGTTGTATTTGGCATTTGTTTTATATATATATATATATATATATATATATATATATATATACCTATTTTTTTCACTCGTTATTTTTAAGGATGGTAGTTTGTATTTATAAAATGTTTTATCTTTTTTGGCTTTGTTGGTGTTTATAGATCTTTATCACTTGCTTTCATTTTTAGTTTTTTTGAATTGTTACTTATTATAAAATATTTTATTAAAATTGTTATTCATTTATATATTCCTTTTTATTCTTGTTGCCCATTTATAGTTTTCTGCACTGCTACTTATTTACGGATAGTTTATTTTTGCATTGCTATTTATTTATAGATTGCTTATCTGCTCATTTATTATTTATCGTTACTGTTATATTCATTAAATTTACACATATTTAGTACACTTTTAATTATGTCTTGGAATATAAAGTCCAATTGCATCTTTGGCTTGTCCCTGCCATGTTTAAGCAATGTAGTAATTAGCTACCTTGCAGTATGTTTATAGTTACAAAGTGGTCTTTGACCGTTGGAAGGAAATAAAATAAAATAAAAGTAAAGCTCTATGATACCCATGGATCTAAAAATAAAGTAATGAGTAATCACCAAATACTTTGGCCTTCAGACCAAGACGCATTTTTCGATCACACAATGATGACAACGATAAAATGATGAATGGTACAAAATATAATGAAGTAAATTGTTTGGTCGGCAAAAGTGTAATCCACAGTTAATCCGGATCAGAGCTATGCTATTGGTCAGCAATATATTAATCCGTGGCTTTGTGAATCGGTTTCCGTCTGGTGGCGGTCTCATCGTCTGGATGAGAGCGCGTAATATTGACGTTCAAGTTATTAATAGAGTAATTGTTAAATTTTCAATAACAATACACCACACAGTATAATACGATTGGTGTAAAAAGTTATACTTTATCGTCAATGAAAACTAAATCTTCATTAATATTGATATCACTCCATCCTATTAAGATGTGAGAATGTGGGAGAAATGAGAAATACGAGAGAAAGATTTGATTGGAGTTATTTACTTAATCGCACGACTAGGACTTTAATCCATCATTTTACCTGGTTTATAATTAAAAAATACATTAAATAAATACAATATAATTTATAAAATTGTTAAGGAATACGTGGCGTTTTAAACGAGAGATATGCAGGAAAGGATTTCTCTCAACTACTGTCACTGATCCTACGATCCCTTTGGGATTTTGGGAACCTAGTAGGGTTATCTGTTGGCCCTCGCTTCAAAAGAATACTCTGAAAAATAAGAAAACACTGAAGTTTGTGTTGTAATCATTGCAACATATTATTCATTTGCACCAAAAAACACAAATTTAACAAGATTTGTACCAATAGGATGTCTTTAGGCAGGTATAGTCCGTTTCGCTGCATCTTCAATGCTTATGTTTTCGGTTTCACTGCATTTTAAATGCTCATGTTTTTGTTTCATTGTATCTTGAAAGGTAATGTTTTGATTGCATTGTATCTTCAAAGCTCATGTTTTGGTTTCACTATATCTTCAATGCTATTTTTTTTGTTTCAGTGTATCTTCAATGCTCATATTTTGATTTCAATGTACATTCATTACTCATGTTTTGGTTTCATTGTATCTTCAAAGCTCATGTTTTGGTTTCACTGTATCTTCAATGTTAATTTGTTGGTTTCACTGTATTTTAAATGCTCATGTTTTGGTTTCATTGTATCTTCAAAGCTCATGTTTTGATTTCATTGTATCTTCAAAGCTCATGTTTTAGTTTCACCGTATATTCAATGCTAATTTTTTGGTTTCAGTGTATCTTCAATGCTCATATTTTGATTTCAATGTACATTCATTACTCATGTTTTGGTTTCATTATATCTTCAAAGCTCATGTTTTGGTTTCACTGTACCTTCAATGTTAATTTTTTTGTTTCACTGTATTTTAAATGCTCATGTTTTGGTTCCATTGTATCTTCATTGCTCACTGTTTTGGTTTCGCTGTATTTTCAATACTGCCGTTAAAAAGACATAAAAAATAAATTCATACTTTCCATTAAACTATCGCTACTCCTTTTCTCAATGTTATTTCTTTTCGACTACGCACTTAAATTGCGTTAAAGAACCAGTAGGCCGTTCAACTAAACAAATCTTCATAGCTAAAGTTAAAGCTAGCAGATTTACGTATTACATTCTTTGTCATTTAAATTGGAGTATGGTTTCTAATTGAATATTAATATCCCATCCAGCAAAGTCACAAGAAAGGTGGTTTTCATTGTGTCTTTAATCTATAAATGTCAAACTGAAGATGCATTATTATTTTAGATGTTTATTTTGCACAACACTGATGCCACTATAACTCTCGGTGTTGGCATCTTAATGTAATCGTAACACTTTAAAACATTTATAAATTCCATAATCTTGAGGCCGTATAGAACAAAATGTTTTATAAATTTCTTTGTAAAATCAGGATCTATTGTTAAATGAATCGGACATTACGTTTGTAACATACTCACTTATAAAACCTCAATTCGATATTTCTATAACTGTAAACGGCCACCATCTTGATCCTTAAGAGTTATATAAAAATAAGTAAGAATAAATGTTTTTTGAAATTTTTAAGAAAGTTGTCGATTTTGATTTTATTATGAATTACCCGAGATAAAAGTTTTCCAAATGCGAATAACGGATATCTGGAAAAGTTTTATTGGTTAAGGTTATTTAGTGTTACTACTGCCTCTGTGCCAAAGTTAGTCTGAATCTAATAGGAACTACGGTAGTAGGCTAGTCTTTTTCACAACTATTCGGACAGTGTTGTATAATACTTACAACTTTGTGCACCCAAAGAAATTAAATAAATAAATCTTACGACAGAACATAAAAAAACATCTTTATTGTAAATGACCTGAGAATTCGAAAACAATTTTAGCGTTATAATGCATAATAACTAATATACTGAATAAAAATTCACAAACTCGCGTTATATTGCATAAGTCCATACACTCCAAACTTTTGGAATCGAAAGTAACCTTTAGGATAGTAACTCAAAATTGTGTATGTGTTGTTCTCTTTGATGTGGAGGTTTTAAATCTTCAACACCACATCAAAATCCAATTACTTAACGATGAAATCTAAGTAACATAAGCTGTTATAAGTACTCACACAACACAATATTTTTGTTCTTTTAGGACAAGAAGCTTAAAACTGCGCCTAGTCCTATAAGGACCTTTGCGCTGCTTCCGGAGTGACAGGATATTCTGGAAGGGTAAAGTTGTGAATAGAGGCCGCCTCCTGTCGAGATCCATGGGGAAGAATTTAGAACACTAATCTCAAGTCATGACCCTCGAAAGAAGGGGAGGCCAGCTCTGAACCAGCCTCTCCAGTCAAAGTAGGGGAAGGGTGGAACACTCTTATGTCTAAGCTAGCAAGAACCTTTGACACTTAGGGAACGTATCCTCTAACTCCAACAGTCATCTCCCGCATTAGAGTAGACCTATCGAGTTACCCTTGCACCCCAGAATCTAGACATTTGCGGTTAGTGATTTGCCGATACTGGACATCCATAATGATACTCAGATTTAAGGACACGTCGGTTTTTACTGTGCCCAGCACAACAATAGTTACTATAGTTATAATAGTTACTATAGTTACAATGGTTAATATAGTTACAATGGTTACTATAGTTACAATAGTTACTATAGTTACAATAGTTACTATAGTTACAATAGTTACTATAGTTACAATAGTTACTATAGTTACAATAGTTACTATAGTTACAATAGTTACTATAGTTACAATAGTTACTATAGTTACAATAGTTACTATAAATCAATACTATTTCCAGTAGGATATTAAAATGTAGATATTCCTGCCATATACGATAGTAGAAGACTGTAAATGTTGAGTTAAGTTCCAGTTCACCTTGTTCTTAGCTACGTAATATGTAGTAGGAGGCTGTTATAAGAGAGTCTAGCGTCAAAGAGGACCAGATGTTGCGAATAAACGGTTAATTAGTTCATACATTATTCATAAGGAGTCTAAACGGACTAAAAAATGTTTTGTCTTTAAAATGTCCTTAAAGTTAACGAATTATGTTTTGCTTTAAACGTAACATAAATAATTGGCATGAGAAATATTTAAAAGGGCGAATTTATGAAACAGTTCTGTATTAGGAGACGGGTACGATAAAACAACCTATGCTAATAACTATGTGTTTTGAATTCTAATGTTATAGTTGCTTAATTTTTTGTTACAATGTTGTTGTTTTTACCTAATTATGGATACAATTAAAACAACTGTGTTCAATAGAAATTTTATTAATGTTAACTTTAACTGTAATGGTATATTCTCTATAATACAGACATATATTATTAGTATAATAAATAATATCCATAACATGTAACAATAATATAAATCTTAATAAAAATATGTGATATTATTTTCAGCCACAGAGACCATTCTTTAAGGGTCCATCAATATTTTTAATCACAAAATAAAATTTTTGATTTAACTTAAAAGAGATAAATAATTGATTGAATTTTAAATCAAATTATAGGACAACAGGAATAATAAAACTCACAAACTTTCCATGGTAAAAAAAAAAAATTATGGTTGCCTGTAAAGTCGGTTTTTACGGGCGAAGATTTTACGTGACAACGTCTTTTTCTCGGTAGAATATTTATTGATATGAATATTATTAAATTGCACAATAGGCACAAGGAATTGAATGAAAATAAGAATTGCACAAATTTTAACTATAGAAATATATTTTGTTTACTAAAACATTGTACATAATTTGAAATTAATTACAATTTGTTATTGTAAATGGTAAAGTTGAATAAAACATTTACTAAAATTGGAATTTGAAATTCTTGCTAAACACAGTTAAATTCTAACTCCGCGCGTGGTGATTGGTCGGTTTAGTTCGTTTGTTTGGTCGCACTGTTATGACAGGTTAGAGGTTATAATTTGTTATTTTAAATGTTTGACTAGCAATACGCGCTGTTTCTTCTCAATCGACTGAATTACGATTGATTGCAGAGTGATTTAAACTAATAATTTACTTAACACTATCAACATTTGTCAATAGTACGACATAACCTATAAACTCAGTTTCTCAACTTTTGTGTCAATCTAACAATTAATCAATCAATCATAGTTTACGATAATGAAATATCAGTGTACAATTATTTACCTTTATTGTTGTAGTTGTTGTAAATGACGAATCTAAGCACTCCACATTTTCACGAATAAACATAGTTATCTGCTTTATCCCGTGCGGCGGACCCACAGTTATCTGCTTTATCCCGTGCGGATCCCGTGCGGCGGACCCACTGGACGGGCATCGTAACGTTACCGGGCGTTACACTTTTTCATGAGTGACTCCGAGCCGCAACCTAATTTAAGACGTTGTCACGTCAAAATGTAAATATCCATTTATAATCAAATATCAACTTCATCAAGTATTTCCTTTTTTAGGTCCTGAACAACGCCAGAACCACCATCATATTGTAAGTACAAATTACTTATTGTAGAGAGTGTAAGATAATGTACAAAGCATTATACCGAAAAACATTATTTTTAGCATATAATACATAGGCTATTTAAAACTTATTCATTAGATATTGACGGGAAAAATTATATGCGAAAATATTTGAAATTTATTTATTTATATACGGACAACCCATTTTAACAAAATATAGTACAAAGTTTCAATGGCTAATATAGATAAGCTGCAACACAAAACAGTAATATTAACAAAGTACTGTAGTATGATAATAGATACAAAACAACCTAAGATGAATTAATACATGCAAGACGCAAAAGACCAAATGAATTAGCAAACAATAAGAGGTAACAATAATAAACTATGAAAAATAACATGATGACTAACAGACAACAAGGCAATAAAATATGAAAGAGCTAACAATGATCGACTATGAAGAAATAAAACAAAACCTAGAATATCAACAAACGAAAGAGAAAAAAAAACACAAAAAAAATAAAAAAAAATAAAAATAAAAATAATAATAATAAATAATAGTAATAACAAATATCTACTATACGAACATAAAAAACAATGCATCTTTTACATGGAGCCTTCCTTTCTTAATCTTCCATGGAGAGCAGTTGGTTAATCTGTCTCTTGAACGATACAGCACCAGTGTTAAAAATGTCTAGTTCCAGTGGTAGGGTATTCCCAAGCGTCTGGATCCGGACCATCGTGCTGTTCCTTTCGTAGTTTGTAGAGTGATGCAGTCTTGCAAACAGGTTACTCGATCTTGTACTGGCAGGAACGTGGAACCTTACCCGCTCCAGTAACTGAGGGCAGTTGAGATCACCATTAACCAACTTATATAAAAATACCAGATCAAAAATTTTTCTCCTCAAAGCAAGTGGTTGAAGGCCAAGTTCAGCTGCCAAAGAGTTCACAGGGACATCAGCATAACGATGACCCAGGCGATAACCAACTAAGCGGATGAAACGAGACTGAATCGATTGGAGTCTGTCTTGGAGATATTGTTGATTGGGAGACCACACAACTGTGCAATATTCCAAGTGAGACCTAACAAGGCAACAATATAGAGTCTATATATAGTGTATAGAGTGTATATTTAATTAGTGATGTCAAAGGTACGTAAAATAAACTATGCAATGCCTCAAGAAAGGGTTTGTAGATGCAGGACGTAAGACAGCAGGGTCTTTTGGCGGTTTACTTTGTAAACGGGTTTACAATGAGAGTTTATTTTTGATATCTCTGACCTTGTGATTGGATAGTTGGAGGCCAATCAAAGGCGTCAGTTATAGCGAACTGGTTTGGTGGAAGGGCGGTGTAAAAACCTGCGAAACGCGCTTCTCGATGTCTTTTGAGTATCTTTTGTGGTTAAGTGTTTTCGGATTTAAAGTTTTTCTTAAACATTCTGCGCGGAATTTGCCTAAGTAGTTCTTTTGTAGTAGATTTACGGTTTTCAGATGAGAGTTTTGTTGTCAACTAATGTTACATTGATCTTATTGTTAACCATATTGCTAACCAGAAAATCGAAGAACACAAATCTAAGCCAACTAAATAGTTGTTTGACATATTAACATGTAACGTAGTGCACATATAATGAAGTTCCTTTGTCAAATTCGTCGGGAAGACTTTCGTTAGCTTTAATCGGGTGTGTCAATACTGCAATTTATATGTATACAGACATGATAGAACTCTTTGTTTGAAGGTTATTTTTGACGATGGAAGGATTGTGAAGGAAACAGGATTTTTCCGGACATTTGCCATCGTTCAGTGAAACAAGAAAACAGTAACACTACGTTTCGATGATAGAACTATATGATCATGCATGTCCCTCTATGGGATTTCGTTGAGTGTTAACAAAGCCTTTGGAAAAATCCCTGTTCACTCCGTATGTCTATCTGTGTGTGTCTTTTTTTGGTGGAAATTTCAAGAAAGAATAAATTGAGCTATGCACTTAATGACATACTGCATGCCATTTCATTTCTATGCACGTAGGTAACGCATTTTTGATGATAGGAGTTTCGCTCTTTAAGATTTGGTGGAGTGATTTCGTATCCTAACTCTCCGTAAGATATCTCGAGAAAGATGTCATTTGTAGACTTAATTTAATTTAATTTATACGTATATAAGAATGAGTTCGATGATGGTACATGTGGGATTAGACTGAGCGTTATTGAAGCGTAGACTCTCTCAGTAGACTGGCAAAATTTGTCTTCTGTCTACCTGAGAGCTGTCAATATTTTGCCTACATTTTCGTCTTGCCCACAAGACATATTGGGTGTCAATTGATCAATAGACTTGAAATATAACATGCAACTTTGGTGAAACCTGTTGAATTCTTTCTTCTTTTTACTCTAGATTTTATTTTCACGAGGTTTCTTAATGGACTTAATCAAGAACTACTCTTTGTTGGTACGGAAGCAATCTTGAAGATACATTATAGTAATGGGCTAGGAATTAATGGTAAACATTGAATTACGATCGTTCTACATAAATTCTATTCCTCTGAGATAAAAGTCTATACACATATATACACAATTGTATGCCTGTGTGTTTGTGTGTGGGTGCGCGCATGATTGCGTCTGTACACATAAGCTTTAAGGTATAATATACCAAAGGGAATAATGTTTTCTGTGTAAGAGCGCAATGCAACTGAACTGACAACAGACAGTGCAAGTATCAGTGCTGTAATTAGAGGTCCTCAACCATTCAACTCTAATACAATCATATTCACTCTTTTGATGGCTGGAGTCATTCAAAAAGAAAATATGTTTATTTCCTAATTAAAACTAATTTATTACTGTATCACTGCAATGTAAAGCTAAAATTATGCTATGCAAACTGCTAAATGTGATTAGTTCTTTATAAAGTATAGATAAATAGTCCTCCCGGCTCAGTCGGAAGATATGGTAAAGGTAGATTTTAAAACAACTGAAATATTATTTATTTTTTTCTCATGGGATTTAAATTTACTCAATATCTTGAAAGCTACTCGAGAGACAAAAAATTTTTAATGCGAAAAATTTTTGGAAATGTTACAAGTATCCTAGAACTGTTTTGGTTTTTACTCTAGGTTCATTAATAACGGATTTGTGAGTTATTTTAAGTTGAGCGGCCGCCATGTTGTTCAAGAAATGGCATACCAAGCCTAGTCACCGAACTTAGTTGAGGTACTTGAAATTAATAATGAGGAACTTTTATGCCTAGTTTCAATTTTTTTATCATTCCTATACCCAGTACTTGGTAATAGAAAAGGTCTTATGGGATTTACATGTAATCAATATCCCTAAATCCGTTCGCGATATAAAAATATTGTTCATTACAAAATTTTTTTTGTACATTTTATATAAAAAACATACACACACACACACAAATATTTCAGGAGAATTCGTAAAAATACAGTATACACAATTTTGAACGGGGGAAGGTTTTGGGCTCTAGTGGTCATGTTTCGTAAAATTAAGCAGACATATTTCGGTAAGTGCTGCTATAAGGGGAATAATAATAGGCTGATTTTCAGCACTAAACAACCTAACACAAATTATTATCAGAACAATTATTGTACTACTGGGTACGGAAATTTTCAATGATTATCATTGAATCCAAGGAGGGGGATTTAATTATCCGTGCACCAGCTTTGCAGATAAATAATAAGAACAACAACTTAAACACACTGAAACATATACGGTACTAAATATGACAAATGCAATCAGATAAATAAAATTGGACATGGAATTATAATGGTTCCAGTAGCAATAGTATCCGTATCTAAAGATCATACGGCCGGATTTAACCAAGTGATCTTAAACCTTAACACATTTAACAATTAAGCGTAATGTTTGCTTGACAAATTGGCCTTAGTTTTGGTCGTAAAGTTGTAAAGATTGGTTTACTCTATAAATATATTTTTACAATACACACCTATTGCTTTTTATATGAACGCTGACAGAATATTTGACAGATGTATTAAAAACCATGAGATTTGTATGAGAATAACAATATAAAACATTTAAAAATGTTTTGATAATAGCTTTAACGTGAAAAGTCTTCCATAATTCCTAGGAAAAAATAAAGCTCACAAAAAGAAGATGGCCACCAGTACAGGTGGATCTTAAACATGACCTTTTAATTAGAGGATTTTAAGTCAGTTTTATTATTTAAATTTATTATTTTGTCACGTGTTAGGAGGTTTAGAGTGAATTGATTGAATCGAAACTGATGTTTAGACAGTATATTTGTGTATCTATACAAGCCTAGTTAATTTCCAAAGAAAAGACTGTCTTAGTTTTTTCAATTTTACGAGCATTATGACCTGAATAAAACTATCTTGTATGTTCTTTACACATGTGCTAACCTATTCAAATCTTCCACAGTCACAGGAAACGTTGCGATAAGGTAAAGGAAACAAAATTTCACAGCGGAAGTAAGCTGATCGAAATGCCGGAAGTGCTGAATTTGCTGTCATCCGTGATATTGGGTCAAATAAAGCAACCCACTGGATCTTGTTACATTTATTTTGTAAATTCAGAACATTCTATGAGCATTAAGATCACAATAGTGGTACACGAAGATATAAGTGTGTGCTTATAGCTTTTATAGTTAAAATAACACAAAATAAAAATAATTTATATGTTTAAATGATTAGATATTGGTAAGATAAAAAACGGAATTTCAAGAACCATAAGATAAAGATGCTTTAAAGTTTTAACATTCAAGATATTGTATTTTCAAAATATTAGTCTCAACTATTTTATTATTTCGCTGGAAATATATACTGAAGTGGTTCAATGTAGTTGACTCACTATAGAGCTAACTAAGAGAGAAACCTTGGAATGTGGACCCTCACATTGTAACAAACGATTTAATACTAACAGCATATATATATATATATATATATATATATATATATATATATATATATATATATTCAAAGTTTATGAATGTTATAGAAGAGCTTAAAGTACTTGTATGGAAGGAAAGATAAAACGTACAATGGTTAAATATTTACATATAAAATATTTGTATGGCAAAAGTAAGTTTGGACAATAAGAAAAAAATACCACAGTATTTTATCAAATATTAATTCCTGCTAAATATAGAGCGAAAATGCGTTCTTTTTATGGGACAAAGTTCTTTTTTAAGCATACTCCTACGTCCTAAAGTGTATTTGTAATTGAACAAAGCTTAGTGTCAATTGTCAATACAATATCCACAGAAAACCTTGTCAGTGTTTATGGCGGTATGCTTATACCATATGCTTGGAATATTATGCTCAAGATGTAAATATACAAAGGGTTATCTGTAATATGCATACATAGTTCAGGACGTGGTTTCTATAAACCAAAGTAGAACGTACGTAAATCTCTACAGATACTCTTCACATGTGTGTTTGAAGTACAAGAAGAATATTACATTTTAGTAATTATAATTTTATACCTCCAGATGTCTTAGTCGATTCAGTAGCGACTTCATAACCTACGCATCAACGCAAGAAAATTGAGCAAATAACTCACTTAATAATTTCAAAATATAATAAGTGTTCTTCCGTACATTTAAAAACAATCGTGAAGAGTAAGCCGAGCGTTTTATTTCTTATACAAGTAGTGAATGTTGTAAACAGTAATTTCCAAACTATCAGACCAATTTTACTAGTAAGAAAGTGTCCGCCATAGAAAATTTATTGTACGGTGTAGCCTAGCACTCTCTGCGGTATATAAATTTAATGAATGAACATGTTTTCTCGTACTCTTTCTTTGATATTTGAGGTGGACAGTTGTACTAAAGAATAGAGGATAACAAGAGCTACAAAATTAGTTTACTTTTTAAAAATTAGAAAAATGTCCGAGTCCGGGAACTTAGAATTAAATATACGTTGAAAAGATATAATGGAATACGTTTATGAATTGTTTAAACGGTATTTTGCATACAGTATCAACTAAACCAGTAAAGCCATTGTATAAATATAAATTAATATTTGAACTCGTTTTAATTAATAATTTTTCTTGAAACACAAAAATAAGGAGTTTTGTTAGGAGAGACCTTTATAAAATATGTTTGTTTTTTTATTGGTTTCTGACTATAAGAAGACATTGCAGAGACATCCAGTAAATAAATAGTGTTTATGAACGGTTCACTAAATTTACAGAGTTCTTTTTATACAAATGCTCTAAATGCTTCGTTTTCCGTCTGGCTATATACTTGAGTTATTAGTTTCAGATCGAAAGTGGACAACGTCATGCGCATCAATCATACTATGACCGAAGTTACTTCTTAAAGTTAAAGTGCGTTCTGGTCACTAATCACGAAAGAAAGGACACTCTAGAGGTTATGAACAAAATTTTACGAAAACAGAAGTAATTATAAAATGCTACCAACATAATTTATTAGTACATCATATAAATACAAAACGATTAAAAAATCATTTCTGTAATCGGAGAAACTGTGAAAATGCAGTAACAGTGCATGATGCATATATTTTCTTTACTTACTCTGCGCTATTTATTTACACCTGTTCATTAGTCTATTTTGCTATAAGGTTTTGCATTTATTGCCAGAAAAGGCTGAGCATCCTCTCTCTCACTGTGTAGTACTGTTGAGAGCCCTCAAGGATAGAGGGTCCAGAGGATAACATCTTACTGTCAGAGATACTTGTGTCGCACATGTGCCAAACTGTGTATATCTATGCCGTCATAATCATGTTCCATACGCTGATGTAACAGCGCCACGCATACATCAGGGGTGATAACATAGGCTCTATTAAGGTCGACTCAGTCAATTTACGATGGGGTTTTAATGTCTAAATTCCATTATTTATCACTAGCAGTTAACTGTGGCTTTGCACGCAATTTCGTACACTTTGGACGTATTTGAGCACTGCTTTTCCGAGTGAATATGTTGTGTTATATTTCTGACGCCTATGTTGAGTTTTGTCGTGTTGCCGCAATCAAAA
This sequence comes from Homalodisca vitripennis, assembly GCF_021130785.1. NCBI lineage: Eukaryota > Metazoa > Arthropoda > Insecta > Hemiptera > Cicadellidae > Homalodisca > Homalodisca vitripennis. Next base: position 21,780,707 of record NC_060209.1, read on the forward strand.
ATATGTATATCACAGATCAGATAATTATACTTTTGTCAAAAGATAACCAAAATGGGGTTTAAAACAGTCTTTAAATTTATAGTAAAAGTTAGATAGTAACTTTGTCTTTATATCTACTACTTAATATTTGCTAAAGTGTACAGGTTGCTAAAAATCGGTACATTAAAAATGGCACTATTTACGTGTTTCTTTCTTTATAAATTGAGAAATATTTTTAAAATTTCAGAACATTTAGAACTTAAATTGGTACATTAGTTCAAAAGAACAGTCCAGCAAACCTTCATCTTGCATAGTTCTTACCGACTGCTTAGTCAAATTCTGTCTATATAATGTTTTGAAACATATTAGATAGATGAGTACGTACCTAATCGCTGAAATCTAAAAATGGCGTGAAAAGAATTGGTTACTCCTTAGAGAACCACAACACACTAAAAATGTAAGCAAATTGAAAATAGTTGTTAAATTAATTAAACGTATAGTCGTGCTGCCATAAAACAATGTTAGCAATGAACAGTTGATTATTACATTTAAAAAGCTTATCCAATTAATATTTCAGGATTTTAGAGACCAAGATAGGATTTATTGCTACTTAAAAGTCCAGTGGAATGTAGCCCCGAGGGATTTTCCAAACAAAAATTGGCTATTTCCATTCATTTCAGGGACCATAAGAATGTCCATGTAGAATGTCAATACAATCAGTTTGAATACTTTACGCGTGAAAGCAAAACAAAGAAACAAAGGCATTTTTGCATTTACAATAATGTTAGAATAGTATGTACTCATATTTTAGTAATTTTTATATTTTATAAATATTTAAAATCAATAAATGAGTTGTGTGTATATTATTTTTTAATTTTTGCTATTTGTTCATAATTTAAATGTTGCCACATACATCCTTTTAATGAAGCACTGTAATTTAATACAACTTGGTATATGTATATATTTAATTTTTTACAAATATTTTACATTAATCCTAAAAATGAAATGGAGTGTTCTTACTATGAAGCATAAATGTTTATGCCCTTGATAAAAATTTTCCATTGGAATAGTAAAAACACATTCAAACATTATTTTGATACCTAAATTATTAACTTCAATTGAATTCAGCCCATTATAATATTAGTATATGAGAATAATGTGAACAAAAGACTACATAGACCCTACATTCTACTTGCAAATAAATCCAATTAATAAATGTGTTACATTCGGGAACCAGAGGAAGGTAGGATATTTTAATGAGCCTCATATTGTGGCACCGCACCCACTACGTGTGTTATTAATGCGTCACCTCGTTACGTTGTGTGGTCTCGCTTTCATTCAGGAATTACGACAGCGTTCATCATTCATTCTTATAATATACAAATTATTCTAATATACTCGTAAATACAAAGTTTTCTAATAATAAATGTTTGTCTCATATAGATTTATTATACGTGGTTTAGACAGAAGTAAATATAATAATATTGATTATCAAAAAACTATTATAATTTCAGATAAATTACAAAGCACGTACAACTTCGTCACGTAGTAGTATCACGTTAATTTAAAAAAATCAGAGATGCGTCGAATTTATCATTAAACCTATGAAGTTCCATTCTTATATTTTCAAGTGACAATAAGATAACTGAAAAGGTGATTAAATGTACCATAAAGTGAAGAACCTTACTGGCTGTTGCCTGTAATCTTAGCGATAAGAGTTCTACCCTTTTTTCCTTCCTGAGGGAAAAGGACAGTTTATCCCCGCACTCAGTCCTAAAAGGACCTTTGCGCCTCCCTTACTTTAATTTTGTTCCCTCAAAGACCGAGGCTTTTGCAAAATCCAATCAGATTTGAGGGCTCCTGTTCTCTAATGTCCTTGGGGCTGAGGAAATATGCTCCCAGGTATTTTTCCTAGTCTCTACGATGGCAGAACAATCTAACCAAATGTGCTGCTGACTCCTCCTCCTCTCCAGAGAGCCTATATTCGTTACTCTGACTAAGGCCTATCTTCATACAAGTTTTACGCTTAGTTAAAGCAAAATTCTTCCCTCTATGGGACCCTTAGTGGTCTTATAGTATTTTTAAAGTTATTCATCTTGAAGTAATTCTATCATGTTTGCATTCATAATTGCCCTCAGTACTCTAAATTATATGGTTTCCGAGAATTCTATGTTGTAGTATTGTAAATTGAAGGCTGAGAATCTCCAATCTAACTGTCTGTTTGATTAAGTTGGCGGGAGTTTGATGAGACACCGAACTTCCGGTACAGACGCGAAGGACATATTGTCTATCTGTCTCGCTCTGTCAGGACCACAACCAAGAGTCTGCTACAGGCAGGACACCAAATAGAAGTCATTTCTGTAGTTCTCAGTAGGTCACATCAATCACATTAATAAATGTCACGAGGTGTTAACAAGTAAATCCTCCTTTTTTCCAGTTTTTTATAGATATAAAATTATAATATTTGAACTAACATCGTATTTAATATGTAATATTACATTATTATCATCATTATATTATATTGTAATATTATTATTATATTACATTATTATTTATTTTTATATTTAATATTTGAAAATACTCATAGAAAATTATTGTGTTTATTCTTTAAAATAATGACATAAGGATGTTGTTATAAACAATTATATATTTATACTATATTATTATATATTTAGTGTGGTTATCCACAGAGTATGGATGAGACAACATTCGCTATATATAATTGGCTGAGCGTTAGCAGCTTCTATGGTTTCACTCGAGATGCTGGAAAATTTATGACGGTTTAGACAAGGATGTCAAATTTCCTCAGGAAGACCTGACTGATCGTTTGCATTTATCATTTTGAAGAACTGTAAGCTGAAGATATAATCTGCTAGGGCTTCACATCATAATTTCGAGGTGTGCAATTAATAGTCAATTGAGGGTTAAGTTTTTGGTAATAAGCCGTCTTTTAGAATAAAAACATATAGGTTGTTTGTATACATTCGTAGGAGTCTTCAAAATACTATAGTTTTGCTCTGTCTAAAATGCGTAAATGATTAATGCCAATATAAGCCTAAGGTCACGGAAAGAAAATGTTTTACAAATTACTGTATCGTACTACTTCTAGGTTATCATATATTCTATATGACTCCAAAGTTGGAATATACGACACAAAAAAAATCTTGCAGCCACAAAACCGAGTACATTGAGCTCATTGCTTTTGAGGTTGACAGGGATGTTACCTAACTAATATAAATAATTCGTAACCAGAATTTGTTTAAATTTGAATACCTTTCACAATCACATTAATCTTGTGATAAGCCACTTCAGACACACCGACAAGAACTGGTAGGTAGTGCCAAGACAAAAAGAACCTCAGAGAGCTTAATGTGTGTCAGGAGTTACGTGGCCGTTAGTGGAAAGTGCGCCACTTTACTCGACAAAACATTTCTGGCAAAACCCACCCTCTGGCTGCTCTGATATTTATGGAATGTCCCGCCCTTTTACATTCACGAACCACCTGTAGATTGCTTGGATGTCACATCTTCACTGTGGGGTTTTTGTATTTATTAGCAATTATAACTATATACATTGTACCAGCTTCTTCTTATTGGAATACATTACTTAAAAAACTAAAAACTTACAATAATCATTCAATTGTATTTATATGAGGTTTACAAAGAACATCATCAAACTCACAACACTGAAATAAAACTGGTTAAAGTAATAATAAAAGTTAGTACTTCAATATAACACAAATGTAATTAAAAGCACAAGGAGACACAATTTTAAAGACCAGGAAGTACGTCTAATGTATATGTAAAAGTTAATATTTAAGAAGATTAAACAGAGTAACGGTGAAATGTGGAAAGGTCTAGCTTGATATTTCCTAAATCGGTTCTGGTATTCTTTATAAAAATCGTTTCATAAAAATTATGCAATTTTTATTTTGAATTTTTTTAATATATTAGAAAATTCAAAGAATAAAATAGATAACTACGAATATTTGAAAGGAATATTTCAAATTAATTGTGAAAACTTTAATTAAAAATTCGTCAACCAAACAAAACAGGAGAGTTAAGGAGCATAAAGCATGTTTAAAATATCAAAAAGAAGAATGATTGGCCATGGCAAACCACGCACTTCAAAGTGAACAGCGTTTTTCACCAGTAAAATCATTAAAATAAAACCAAATAAAAAAAAAAATCATTGATCCTTATAAAACGAGTTTTATAAAGAAGTACCAAAATGATAGTAAATAATGAACCCAAGTCTTTCCAAAATTCAGCGTTACTGCCTTTAATCGAATTAAATATTAAATTTTACATGAACATTAGACATAACTCCTGGGCTTTAAAACTGTACCTCCTTGTATTTTTAATGACGCGGTTCTAATGAAGTACTAAATTGTTCATATTATTACTATAAACACTATAAGCAGAAATAAAACTAAATGATTATTGCACTGTTTGTATTTAAATTAAGTAAAACAATTAGAACGGTTTTAACATCAAATCGTACTAGTAGAAATCGTAAGTTAAAATTTTTATAGTGTATATTACAGAAAGATTACTGTATTTATTTATTTTTCTTTATATTATTTCAAAGTATAATTACGCCACACTACCTGTCGTATAACAGGGCTGAGGAAACATGCAAGATTTTGAGTCTATTGTTTTTTGGACGGATGAACATACAATCATATCGAAGCTCCTTGTATTACCTTTTCATTCAATTATTTTTAGATGTATAAAAACGCTTTATATTTTAATTTATCACGTGTTATCATCTCATATTGTATTCTCTACAAATTTATTTTCTCTGCTATTCTTTTACCCATAAGACCAATATAAAAATATTCGCTAACACTCCTTGAAATGACATGCACCATTATCGAACTCAGTGTTTCCTATATAGAAATGAAGCTTCATGAAAAATGCCACGCCTACTATTCAATTTGCTTTCAAGATGCCTTGTGAACATACATAAAGATATACGGACAGAAATTAAATTTCTCCAGCCTAATAATAGCCTACGCTAATGCTCAGCAACACCGCAAACGTTAAGGACGGTATCCATTTGCAGTTATTTTCATGCTTCATTACTTACATACTTCCAAAAAACACATAAAAAAATTACAACAGAACGAATGGAGAAAAGACATGTATGTAGACAAATACAAACTTGTTTTATTAACCATATAAAACGATACGAAGAAACTGAATGAAATCTTTAAATTTTGTTCAATTAAAATTGGAGAAAGTAGTAAGTGAACTCTTGCTCTATAGAGCAACTAATTCACAAATAGACACTTTCGGAAGTGCCTTCGCTAATATTTTAAATAAGAATTTGAACCGTTAGTTTATAAATAATATAGTGTAAAACCCATAACAATCCAAGGCACTATATAGAGCTGCAAATAATGTTTAGGCAATAAACGGAAAACTGTTAAAACAATGATAAGATTGTCCTAATGTCGCGGACAAGAACTGAAAAGTGGGCGGACGCCATCCATTACAGAGTGTTGACATTTTCATGAAAGTTACTGTGTTATGGAAGCTAAACAAGATTACTCAGTGAAATGTCAGGGTCACTGAAGGAATCATTGAAAAGGTACAGGAAAGAATTTTAAAGATCTGATTACTGTGTAACCAAATGTTTGTTAGAGTAAACTCTTTGAATATTTAAACAGGTGATGTTTAAAAAGTTTAAATTTTTTTCTAAATTATCATTCAAAATATTAAAGAAATAAAAAGTCATTTAGATGCGTATTATTTACATCTATAAAATGAGAACAATAAATCTACGACTAAAAGTAAAGTCCTGCAAGAAGTTAGTATTGTTCATATGGCAAGCAACTTAAGGTTATTTTATTACAGTCGGCTCTTACAACGAGTGTTGTTTTGCATTTTTCATTAACAATCGTGAAAATTCACCATTACGAAATCTCGACTCTACATAAAGAACGTATGTTAATGGAACCTCAAACGCGTGTTCGTCTTATCGCCTAGGTGCTCGATAAGAAATCTTTTTGAAAGGTTCGCAGCCTAACAGCGGAAATCCGCGAAACGGATTATAACGGTCAGAGTATTAAAAATTACCGGTGTGGTTAGATATCAGTCCTAAAGATAGTGATCGAACTCCGATACCACACACTCTCAATCCGTTTTTTGTACATCCAGGCGTATCAGGATTTAATTTACACCCTTTGATGTAAGGGTTGTTTGCCCATAATTTTTGCTAGGATCATCTTAGAGATGTTTTATTCATGTCATTGTGTTTTTACCTTTAAAAATATATGTCACAAGATAGGGTTTGCAATTTTAAAATTTAAAGTCACCCTTCCTCTACACTTCTTTGTAAAATGGCGGGAAATATTTTTAAAATTTCAAAACATTTAGAACTTAAATTGGTACATTAGCTCAAAAGGACAGTCCAGCAAACCTTCATCTTGCATAGTTCTTACCGACTGCTTAGTCAAATTCTGTCTATATAATGTTTTGAAACATATTAGATAGATGAGTACGTACCTAATCGCTGAAATCTAAAAATGGCGTGAAAAGAATTGGTTACTCCTTAGAGAACCACAACACACTAAAAATGTAAGCAAATTGAAAATAGTTGTTAAATTAATTAAACGTATAGTCGTGCTGCCATAAAACAATGTTAGCAATGAACAGTTTATTACATTTACAAAGCTTTTTCAATTAATATTTCAGAATTTAGAGACCAAGATAGGATTTATTGCTACTTAAAAGTCCAGTGGAGTGTAGCCCTTAGAGATTTTCGAAACAAAAATTGGCTATTTCCATTCATTCCAGGGACCATAAGAATGTCCATGTAGAATTTCAGTACAATCAGTTTGAATACTTTACGCGTGAACGCAAAACAAAAAAACAAAGGCATTTTTGCATATACAATAATATTAGGATAGTATGTGCTCATATATTAGTCATTTTTATATTTTATAAATATTTAAAATTAGTAAATGAGTTGTGTGTATATTATTTCCTTAATTTTTGCTATTTGTTCATAATTTAAATGTTGCCCCATACATCCTTTTAATGAAGCACTGTAATTTAATACAACTTGGTATATGTATATATTTAATTTTTTACAAATATTTTACATTAATCCTAAAAATGAAATGGAGTGTTCTTACTATGAAGCATAAATGTTTATGCCCTTGATAAAAATCTTTCCATTAGAATAGTAAAAACACACACAAACATTATTTTGATACCTAAATTATTAACTTCAATTGAATTCAGCCCATTATAATATTAGTGTATGAGAATAATGTGAACAAAAGACTACATAGACCCTACATTCTACTTGCAAATAAATCCAATTAATCCTTCAAAAGTTTATAAAAGCAGTTAAATACGTATGGTATAGTTTTTATATGGATATCGTAAACTCTTTGGAATATACCAAGGTTTATCAGGACTTAATTTACATCCTGTATTTGTAATTTAAATACAAATTGAATCACAAAAAGTACTTGCTCCGCTGGGACTCGAACCCGGATCTCTCACTTGCCGGGCGAGTGTGCTACCATTACACCACAGAGCCCTTACTTTTTATGATTCAATTAATTTTTTTCGCCGTTTATGTCACATATGTGTTTTAATAACGAAAAGAAACATTTGATCGGAATACCAAATACTGTCAAACAACTTTTATTTATATGAATTAAATTTGTATAAATGGCAAAATTTAGTGTGCGAAAACGGTAACTTAATCTTATATGGCTGTCACAAATTATAGTACTAGTGTTTTGGAACTATTTGGCACTAACGTAAATATACTTTCGAATCATAAAGTTGGAGACGCAGCAGGCGTCTAGTAATATATAATGGTAGCAATAGAATAAGAATAAATCAAAATTTTTTTATCAAGAACTGAAAGATCTGCAACCGTTATTTGAAACTAGGAATATTACATATGCTGCTATTTTTGGTACGTTAAAATTTACTCAGTTCAGAACCATTTCCGATGGGAAATATGGTAATGCCCAACCCCTGCCAATACATTAGTAACGACAAAGAGTGGAACATCTGGAGATGGAACGAAAAACTTACGTGACTTTGACCGTACCTCTGACAAAATAACGCGTACAAAATAGCTAATATTTAGGAAATTTCTGAGTCCCATTGACGTTATGCTGATGGACTCAAAGTCGGGTTGCTGAAGAATCGAACTTCTAGGTACGTTAAAGTATGGAAGGAAGTCAAGGAAATGGTGGAATAAAATATCATCAATGGTGCTAGAAGTGCTTTCAAATTTGAAGAATTGTTATTACCAAGTAATTTTACAACCAAGTTGTCGAATTATTGCAAAATTTTTAAATATATTTTTATTAAAAATTATCATTTAAGTCTTCATATATAAGAATAATACAAATATTAGGTAAACCTTGCATATATGCATATGAAGTTCAACTTAACCAAAATAATTTTATAAATTGCTTCGACCCAAAAAGGAGTGTATAATTCGAAACATAATTTAAATATAATAAATTTAAAGACTGTTAAATCGTACATCAGCCAATTTTAAAAATCTAAGCAATCAGTATGAAACACTAATTACATTTTTAAAATTTTATTTCTTTATCGAGACTTACAAATATTCCACACAACAACTGGTGGCAAATTTTTTGCTTATGATTGTTATTAGTTTATTATAATTATTATTGTCACCTCTTGACCATGAAAATTAAAAAAAAATCCATAATATACGTAAAACATAACTAATTCTGTTTCAAAAATATCATACGACTTCATCGTGTACTTCATAAGTGCTTTCACTAAGAAAACTTAGAACTTGGCTTTTGGGTTACTTAACATTGATTTAAAATAGTAATAGTAGTACTGAAATCGTATGAAATATTCAAATAAATATTTGGTACGATGCAAAGAAATTTGGGATGAAGCCGTATGTTCTTGTATACATATATTTCATTTGAAAAATATTTTGATGTAGCACGAACATATACACTTCAGTCTTCACGAACAGAACTCTAGTTTTAGTCTAGTATAAACTTTAATATAGTATAAACATTATATATTGTATGGTATATAGTTCAAACAAGGAATAAACATGCAGGTACTGTAGAGATTTAGTGGATTCAGTATATGAAAATACACCGCCACTATCGCCAAGTAATGGACATAAAACGATTAAAAAATGTATGTAAAAGGTGACAAAATATATATCAAGAATACAGAAGAAAGAAGGAAAAGCAATGATACACGAAGGAGAAAGAAGAAAAAGACAAGAAGGAGTTACCTCTGTCACAGTTTTGAAACTGATGCCAACTTTTTTTGCAGTGATTTTCCAAAATCCGTGCAAAACGTGGTAGATTATTTAGGATGTTATTTCGTGCTCCATATAATCAATTATGTAAGTACATTTAACTAAAGTATATTTATGTAATTTATTACTAATAGTATTTATAAGTGCAGTCAGTCATTCAATCATAGAAGTATTGCTCAAGCGCTATTATTAGAAAAAAACTTCAAATGAAAAACCTTTTGTTAGGGTATGTAATGAAAATCATAGAAAAAATGGTGGCCTAGGTCTTAAGGGATGCTGAAAGCAATATTTACCAAAATTAGCACCAAAATTAAGGACATTTTATTACACCCTATACATACGACAAAAATAATATTGAGTTTTTGGCACCAGCATGCTTAGGTACAGAGGCCTTTTAAATGAGGTAACAACTTTCTGGTCTATGCTTCCGTTTCAAAAATTTAAAAAAACCGACCCCTACTGTTAAAAAATGGGGTATCTGTTGAAAAGAATTATACTGCCCAATTTGTTTGGCTGCTATAGAAACTGCAAGGGTGGCCTGAAACACCCTGTATATTATCAACGACTAAAAACCAAGTATCGTAAGAATACATACAATGGAAGTTCTGGATTATTATCTGTAATGATTTGTTTCCTTAATCCTTTGTTGGGGTTGTAGAAAATGTATTTCCGGTCAATTACTGAGCAGCTTACTTTCTCTATATTGTCCGGGTACATTTCCAATATCCATGTTCATTGCCAATATCTAGTTCCAAATGGATATTGCATCTTGTATTGGTACACTTAAGGTGCTGAATATTTTTATAACTAATATAAATAATAGTTTTTGTGGATTTACAATAAACACCATATATTTTTAAATATTTAAATCTATAAATCTATTTTTTTTTAAAGCTGAGAAAGGAAACAAGATTTTGAGATCAAATAGCCTACTTATGAGATTTTTTACTACTGAATTGTTTTATCGGTGAACAATTAATGCAATACAAGTTTTGAAAATACAATCAAAAGATATTCCCACACCATATAACCCAACGTGAAAATATTTTACATGGAGAGCAAATAATCACAGAGGAAGTTACAGTATCTTGGAGGAAACAAGTAGAATGTGGCCAGTGAAATATGACATCATAATCTAGTGTGCGTGGTTTGCCGACGACATTAATTATGAATTGCTGACTTCACGCAAGGTTCATTCCAGTATTATACAGTCATTACATCCACTGTAGTGTTCTTAATTATCCAGCACATCCACACATGTAATGACTAATAATTACCCATTATGAGCAAATTTTGGTTTGCAACACGCTTGGCAGATAGGGATTCTACGGATCCTTCCATTTTTATTGCAAAAAACTGGTATGCCGGTATAGACATTGATTTTTGTGAACTACTAGCAGTCACCCTGGCCTCACACCCAATTAACTGGCTTTAATACAAAAATTACCGTACATTTAATGTAGTTGATTTTGTAACATCAGAGTATAACATCACACAAACCTTCTAACGGAGCGGGTGCGCGATGTTTTGAAACCTTTTTTGCTTGACTTGGACTGTAAACACACTAACTGTAGTAATTGGATCGTCGAACACGGCCATCGGAAACGTCATCACATCACTGAAAGCGACTGGCTCTGTGTTGAACTTTTCAATGTCTAACAGTTCCACATGTTCTGATCCAGAATATAAATGATAGTAGTCTAATTCGTGAGAGGTAAAAGAATAATTCTTTTACAATTTATAATGTAGAAAAGTTATGATCAAAGGCACTCAAACGAATTGCCTCATTCAAAAAGTAAAGGAAACATACAAGACCCCGAATATTCTGCCGGCTGGTTGAAGATAAAAGGCCACATTATTTAGAAGTTTAATTATATAAACTCAAACTCCATCTTGTTCTGGTGCATGTTTAAGTCATTGTAATAAAAATACGTCTTCGCTAACACCTACAAAGCTAAACACAACTGTTTAACAAGCGGGCGTAAATTGTGTATTTCGTACTTAACTCTTGTGCGATTACTGTTCGAGACATAGGTTAATAAAAGATATAGTGTACAGTTGAGTATTACGGTCCACCTTTTATTGGAGCTTTGTGACATAAACACATATTACAGATAACAGTTACCCGCGGCCTCACACACAGTTTAATTCTGAAAGACAAGGAACTATGAGCATTTATTTTTGAATGGCGATACAAACACAATCCTGAGATACGCCCTTGAAAGATATTCCCAATATCTTGATCCATTTTATGCCTGTGAGCAGGGCCTCGTCCGTCATCACATCAAGTAAAACCCATACAAAGACAAAGTCCAGTAACCTCAATTGTCCTGACACCTGTCGTTGAGGAAGAGATGGATAGAATAATTCAGCAGCTTCTATCGAAAAGGTCCAATTATACTAATTTAATGTCAATGTGGCTCATCAAGCAATGATCTAAACATATTGTAAGGCCTTTGAATGTATTAGTTAATCTGTCATTTCGCACAGGAGTTTTCCTCTCGCTCCTAAAAATCTCAAATGTAATCCAAATTTTCAAAACAGACGATCCCACACTCATCAATAGCTATCGGCCTGTTTCGAGTTTGCCTGTAATAAGCAAAATATTCAAAAAGCTTTTTTATTACGAATGCTTCAGTGTCTTAACAAATACTATCAGCTCTCAAATGAAAAATTTGGATTTAGAAAGGGCAAATCATCGATAGACGCAGTTGTGAGTCTTGTTGAGACGATTGTAAAGGGGTTAGAGAGTCGAAATCACACGTTAAGTGTGTTTCTCGATCTATCTAAAGCATTCGATTGTGTTGACCATCTTACGCTGCTTGACAAATTGGGGTCCCATGGCATCCGAGGAGTGCCTCTCTTGTGGCTTAGTTCATTTTTAAGCACATATCTCAAGTTCTCCAAATTTCAAACCATGTTTCTAATTCAATGAAAATTATTTATGGAGTCCCTCAAGGATCAATTCCGAGCCCTATTCTGTTCCTGCTCTATGTCAATGACATAGCATCATTATTACCACAAGGAAGAATCGTGCAGTATGCGGATGATACGACTCTCTGCTTTAATGAAACAAAAAAATCAGTTTTAGAACAAAATACCTTTTTTTGCAGTAAACAGTTGTGTGCAACATTTTCACAGCCTCAATCTAAAAAAATTCTTCAGAATCCAATATTCTAAATTTTTCTTTGCGCTCTACAGACTGCGAATATATCCCGGCCAACGTGGACTCAACGTGTAATGAGTCCATATTAGAAAAGGTCTGTTCCTCGAAATTCCTTGGAATTTACCTTGATCAAGGTTTGGCATGGAATTTTCATATCGATTACGTTTGCTCGAAATTAGCCTCAGTCATTTATGTGCTGATATCTCTAGCTAAATACTGCCCTATGCAGGTTATGATGACGGCCTATTATGGCTTGATCTATCTCACCTATGGACTAGTGCTTTCGGGTGCATGTGCAAGTAACCAATTTTTAAGAGCGTTCTAGCTTCATAAACGAGCGATACGCATCATTGCAAAATTAAAATTAAGAGAGTCGTGCAGGCCAGTTTTCAAAACTGTTGACTCTGCCAAGTCTCTACATTTTAGAAACAACGTCATGTTGTATGCTTAAATTCACCTTCGCCAACGTATGGGATGTTCACTCGTACGAGACAAGAGGCAGAGAAAACTACCGAACCAGGAGAGATAGGACGGTAGTTCATGAACGTTTGCTATCACAGGCAGGAATTCATCTCATCAACATCTTGCCAAATGAAATTAAAAATTCGCCTACGCATAAAGCATTTAAAACTAGTTTGAAACCCTGTTTAATGTCCAACGCTTTTTGTAGCGTGAACGAGTTTATGGCGTATAATTGGGAGACCGCACAATCAGAAGACCTATTCTCGAATTGAGGTGGATAAAAAATTGGCGATGAATGGAGCAGAGTGAGTGTCAAAAGGTATGTATGAAGATTTCGATGTAGCATTTGTGTCATAATTATTAGATACTTGACGTTTGCTATACAAATGTAATTTTTGTCTCCGCAATAAATACTTGATTATTGTCTATTGACTATTTTGATCTAATTTTACAGATGGAGTACCTGAAATTGGAGAGTGAAACTGTTTTTTATAAGTATCTCTGAAATTTCTCCAATATTTCATCATTTATGAACGATTTCAGAAAGAACTGAACCGAGATTTAGTCAAGTGCAGGGAATCCAAAGTATAAAGTGAGACTAAATTTTATAATAAACACACTACAAAGTCGCATTTAACATCCAAACAAAGAAAAATGTCTACACATAACATGATATTAGTAAAGTGAACTGACTTTGACAGATCAATTACAGCAAAAATTTACTAACACCTGATTAAATATGTATAGATAATAATACTTAATATTCACGACTTCGACATAAGCTTACAAACACTTTTACTGCCTGATAATTAAGCCAAAAAGAAGACTTTAGGGATAGTGGGGTGTAGTGCGGAGGGATTTTCGATACCTTAAGGGGATTTAATAATAGGGATTCGGAACCCTAAGAGGACCAATGTAAAATTTCAGTATAACTGGTGCATTAGTTTTAACGTGATTAAATAATAAACTCAGAGAGAGACACCATAAAATTGTCATTATAACAGTATAGTCATGACTTTATAGCACGTATTGGTGGAATACCTGTGTAATGTAATGTAAAGGTAAAAATAAACAGCGTGGCTAGCTGGCGTCAAACAACACACTCTACCAACCTAACCAATGTGAAATTCCCATTTCACCAGCCACATGGCCAGTTGCATCAACTGCTGTACAATTGTGTGTTTTCAAAGACCTTGAATAACAGAATAGCAATTAATTGCTACCAGCCGAATAAATAACATCGGTTCGTGCTTGCTAACCACGTTAAATACATCGTAGTCATTTAACAAAATCTTTAGTTCCATTTAGTTCCAACTAAATTTATATAATTATAGCGTGCCGATACCTAACCGGATAATCCGAATGTCCGGATAACAGAAGGACTATTGTGAACGTTGAAAAAACAGTTCGTAGAGTATTGACATTGTATAAATACAATTAAATTGTACATCCTAATATTGATTACGACAAAGTCTTGGCTATGGAAAATGTGAAAAACAATTAGGATGGTTGCAGTTATGTATCGCCCGTAAGCGTTACTGTAAACATATGTATTGCTATACGATCTTAAATCCAATATTCCTTGATATGGAAATTATTTTTGACTTCCCCCGATGGCACGTGGAAAGAACCGACTATATTTGATTTTACTCCTATTTACAACAGTAAGATTTCTTATACGTTATAGTGACTGAAATATTGGACCTTTGTATTTTAAACATTTATTCGGCCATATACTATGTTATTGAAAAGATGTATTTTCTATTTTGATTTATTCCTCGTTTTATTGTAAACTGAGCCATTATAACCTCAGTTAAAAAAAAGAAATCTCAATAAAAAGGGTTTACCACTGTAAGTATCTAATATCTCGAAAGAGTTTATCACTGTAATTATCTAATACATCGAATGAGTTTTTTACAGTAAGTACCTAATATCTCGAAAGAATTTATCACTGTAAGTATCTCTTATCTCAAAAGGGTGTATCACTGTAAGTATCTAATATCTCGAATGAGTTTACCACTGTAAGTATCTAATATCTCGAAAGAGTTTATCACTAAAGGTATATAATATCTCGCCAGAGATTATCACTATAAGTATCAACCATTTCGAGAGATTTTATCACTGTGAGTATCCAATATCTCTACAGAATTTATCGCTATAAGTATCTAATATCTCGAAAGAATTAATCACTATAAGTATCTAATATCTCGACAGAATTTATGACTATAAGTATCGATATCTTAAAAGAGTTTATCACTGTTAAGTATCTATTATCTGCAAAGCGTTTCTCACTATAAGTATCTAATATCTCGAAAGATTTTATCGTTGTAAGTATATGGTATCTAGTGTCAAATCGCCTGGTACTAATTTAGAAGCAATACAGATTTTTATTTACCAGCTTGATAATTTACTAGAGATGAAATATGCAAATGATGTCTTACGTTGTTGAAATTGGTTCCTGTCTCTTGTCTTGATGGCGTCTATTTTTTTATCCTGGACCAAACAACAACTGCAATATTGGTGATAGACATTTTAGAATTTTGAGATAGTAAAGAGAAATAGTCACCATACATAGAGTAATAGAGTAGACCTAGCAAGATTTAAAATACATAATTATAGGGATTTTCGATTCTATATCTATTGTATTCAATCCTTGAATTTTATTTCAGGCATTATTCAATTTCAGCTCTTTAATTTTAGTAAATTATATAAAATGTTATGACTGAATCTACTGAATATATAAATAACAGGTATAATTAATACATTTAAAAGTGGTGAGAAATATCAAATATTAAAATTAAGTTTGGTAATTTTTAAATATTGAACACTAACAATATGAAGTATTAAACTTTGTTCAACGTAGGCCAACGTTGCTAAACATTGTTCCCTCAGCTCATTTATTCTCTTTGCCGTTTCATTTGTAAGGAAATTATATTTGACGACAGGGTCTTCAGTACTTCAGAGCAGGAAGTCTCTAGGGGCCTAAATGTAATCTGTAGCCAAGAGAACCAAACTCTCCTTGGGACCGTCTTACTCGTCAAAAATCGACCTAACCTTTCTTCCCGTGGAGTTTGGATCTGACAGACTTTGATTAAGCTACGAATTATTAATGATTGTAAGTAAATTTTTCTTGTTGTATCTTAATTGAAGTTTTTAAAAACGATATGAATCAAAGTAATATACATGAAAATGAAGATTTAACACTTCGACTGAAGTAAAATTTATGTCTAAACCTTTATATTTAAAAATTATTTAACACTTCCCGGGAGCTTTAGTGGGAAAAGGGGTCTTAGTACGTCAATTAATACCACCAAGGTAAACCCTCAATATGTAAATTCGTATAATCTACGTGTTTACGTGAATGAGTGTGAGTGTGAAAAATGTAAAACCTTAACCTGTAAATGGTTTAACAGTTCTTGCTCCTTTTGATAATACTCAGTGTATGTCGAGAGAGGCTGGAACAACTTCAGGATATGATAGTAGACACAATTCAAGCAGAAACGTTCATATGAAAATATTTCCTATCTTTATTGTGTGTCTGTCCGTGTGTGTGTTTTTATTGAAAAACTCATATCGCATAACTTACGCATAACATAAACTCATACAAACAAATAAATACCTATTATCAATTTCAACTTCAAAATGGTGGCATTTTAAAGTGTTCAAAATTTACTCTTTTCAAAGATCTTAATCCCACGTAAATATTACAGGAGGAACTACTTGTTGTTAATTTAATATCTAACCATACAAAATTTGTTTAAAAGGTTGAGAAATAAAATAACTATATACATTTTAGTCGGCCAGTGTTTGTGCTAACCTCTCGCAAAACATCCTGTATATTAACATCTCTAAAAATAAATAGTCTTTTCCCCCATCCTTAAAACTACCGGAACTACCAAAACATTTTAAATAAGATGACCAAGTGAGTAATACGTAAAATTAAAACGTATTGATCAGAAATAACACCAAGAAACTGTAATATTTCGAAAGATTTTATCACTATAAGTATCTAATATGTCGAAAGAGTGTATCACTGTAGGTATCTAATATCTCGAATGAATTAATCACTGTAAGTATCTAATATCTCGAAAGAGTTTACCACTGTAAGTATCTAATATCTCGAAAGAGTTTATCATTGTAAATATCTAATATCTCGAATGGGTTTATCATTGTCAAGAATCTAATTTTTCAAAAGAGTTTACCACTGTAAGTATCAAATATCTTGAAAGAGTTTACCACTGTAAATATCTAATATCACGAATGGGTTTATCACTGTTAATTATCTAATATTTCGAAAGAGCGTATCACTGTAAGTATCTAATATCTCGAATGAGTTTATCACATCACTGTTAAGTATCTAATATTTCAAAAGAGTTTACCACTGTAAGTACCTAATATCTCGAATGAGTTTATCACATCACTGTTAAGTATCTAATATTTCGAAAGAGTTTACTACTGTAAGTACCTAATATCTCGAATGAGTTTATCACATCATGTTAAGTATCTAATATTTCGAAAGGGTTTATCACTGTATATATCTACTATCTCGAATGAATGAATCACTGTAAGTATCTAACATCTCGAAAGAGTTTACCACTGTAAGTATCTAATATCTGGAATGGGTTTATCACTGTTAAGTATTTAATATCTCGAAAGAGTTTACCACTGTAAGTATCTAATATCTCGAATGGGTTTATCACTGTTAAGTATCTAATATTACGAAAGAGTTTACCACTGTAAGTACCTAATATCTCGAACGAGTTTATCACATCACTGTTAAGTATCTAATATTTCGAAAGAGTTTACCACTGTAAGTACCTAATATCTCGAATGAGTTTATCACATCACTGTTAAGTATCTAATATTTCGAAAGTGTTTATCACTGTAGATATCTAATATCTCGAATGAATGAATCACTGTAAGTATCTAATATCTCGAAAGAGTTTACCACTGTAAGTATCTAATATCTGGAATGGGTTTATCACTGTTAAGTATTTAATATCTCGAAAGAGTTTACCACTGTAAATATCTAATATCTCGAATGGGTTTATCACTGTTAAGTATCTAATATTACGAAAGAGTTTACCACTGTAAGTACCTAATATCTCGAATGAGTTTATCACATCACTGTTAAGTATCTAATATTTCGAAAGAGTTTATCACTGTAGATATCTAATATCTCGAATGAATGAATCACTGTAAGTATCTAATATCTCGAAAGAGTTTACCACTGTAAGTATCTAATATCTGGAATGGGTTTATCACTGTTAAGTATTTAATATCTCGAAAGAGTTTACCACTGTAAGTATCTAATATCTCGAATGGGTTTATCACTGTTAAGTATTTAATATCTCGAAAGAGTTTACCACTGTAAGTATCTAATATCTCGAATGGGTTTATCACTGTTAAGTATCTAATATTACGAAAGAGTTTACCACTGTAAGTACCTAATATCTCGAACGAGTTTATCACATCACTGTTAAGTATCTAATATTTCGAAAGAGTTTACCACTGTAAGTACCTAATATCTCGAATGAGTTTATCACATCACTGTTAAGTATCTAATATTTCGAAAGAGTTTATCACTGTAGATATCTAATATCTCGAATGAATGAATCACTGTAAGTATCTAATATCTCGAAAGAGTTTACCACTGTAAGTATCTAATATCTGGAATGGGTTTATCACTGTTAAGTATTTAATATCTCGAAAGAGTTTACCACTGTAAGTATCTAATATCTCGAATGGGTTTATCACTGTTAAGTATCTAATATTACGAAAGAGTTTACCACTGTAAGTACCTAATATCTCGAATGAGTTTATCACATCACTGTTAAGTATCTAATATTTCGAAAGAGTTTATCACTGTAGATATCTAATATCTCGAATGAATGAATCACTGTAAGTATCTAATATCTCGAAAGAGTTTACCACTGTAAGTATCTAATATCTGGAATGGGTTTATCACTGTTAAGTATTTAATATCTCGAAAGAGTTTACCACTGTAAGTATCTAATATCTCGAATGGGTTTATCACTGTTAAGTATCTAATATTACGAAAGAGTTTACCACTGTAAGTACCTAATATCTCGAATGAGTTTATCACATCACTGTTAAGTATCTAATATTTCGAAAGAGTTTATCACTGTAGATATCTAATATCTCGAATGAATGAATCACTGTAAGTATCTAATATCTCGAAAGAGTTTACCACTGTAAGTATCTAATATCTGGAATGGGTTTATCACGGTTAAGTATCTAATATCTCTAAAGAGTTGACCACTGTAAGTATCTAACATCTGCAAAGCGGTTCTCACTGTAAGTATCTATTATCTCGAAAGATTTTGTCGTTGTTAGTATATAATATCTAGTAAGTCAAATCACCTGGCACTAATTTAGAAGCAATACAGATTTTTATTTACCAGCTTGATAATTTACTTGAGATGAAATATGCAAATAATGTCTTACGTTCTTGAAATTGGTTCCTGTCTCTCGTCTTGATGTCGTCTATTTTTTATCCTGGATCAAACAACTGCAATATTGGTGACAGACATTTTAGAATTTGGTGATAGTAAAGAGAAATAGTCACCATACTTAGAGTAATAGAGATAATATAAATAATCCGAGTAAGTTTTAAAATAAATAATTATAGGGTTTTTCGATCCTATATCTATTATATTCGATCCTAGAAATTTATTTCAGGCATTATTCGATTTTAGCACTTTAATTTTAGTTTAATACGTTTCCCATTTGTATTTACCACTTCAACATCCTAGTCTGGGATCTAAAAATACACTAAGTTAGTTTATTAGGGTGACAACAATCTAAACTGAGGAGTAGAGGTATATTTTGATGCAGGTTTTTGTATTGCAGATATTACATTACATTTGTTTAAATATACACTGCTAAATAATTATATAAGGGCAGTAATGATAGTAACATTCAAAATGTGTATGAAGGATGCTGGTGTTTTTATATTTTGTTTTGTTTGGTTCAATATTCGTTTCATCAAGCAGATTTACCGACAAACCCAATTATAATATCGAACTGTATCCTATCATCTCCTGCCTAGGACTTCCGATAATGGACAATGGTTTATTTCATTGATGTCTTTGGAATACATAATATGAACTCGGCATTTTTCTACTATACAAAATTAAACAACGTACTTGTGATGTGATGTTATACGATGTATAATATTATCTTTGTTTTGAATAAATAAATTAATTAAATATAAAATAACGATTTTATATATAAATATAATTACATAGCGCTCAGAAGTATTTCAATTTTTTCACAAGTCCACAAAAACAATACTTTAGAATTTAGCATTTTACTGGGAGCACCATTGGTAAGTGGATTGGCGAGCTATAAGCAATTGAAAACGGGGTAGTTATTACACAATAACAAAGATATGTTTACTTTGTTGCCATTATTGCCAAACAATAAGAGAACAGAAACAAAGTGATAGATACAGGAGTGTTTTGGTATATTGACTGCCAACTTTGAAGATAAACAATCCAGTTAACTTGTGTTTCTGTAGATGTATTTTGTATTGGTTTGTAGCAGAAACATGTTTCAATACCAATATATAGTTTTTATTTAGTTTTCAGGCAGACTCGAAGTTTTTAATTTTCAAATACTTATATCAATTCTTAAAACATTTAAAAATAACTCTTTGTTGAAAATTTTAAAACTTATTTTATTTTTAATCTATTTTGAGTATTTAAGTTTAAAATTATATTGGGTCATGTTGACTATTTAAAAACTGCCGTAACCATACAAGGATCGTTAGGGAAATAAGTTGCCAAGGCTTCTGATCAAAGAGCGAGTGTGGCGCGATATGATGATAATTAAGGAAGTAACCTACCAAGACTTCTGATCAGCGAGCTTACTGTTTTTTGAGCACCTCTTGGCTCGTACTCTTGAAGCTGGAAGCTTACGTACACTGGAAACTAAAACAAAGTTGTAGGAAAAGTGTAAGAACAGAGAAATTGTAAACAATTTGTAAGAGATAGCATTCAGTAGCTCAAGGCATTGGTTCAGATATGGACTAAAATGCATGTAGAGATCTACTAAGTCTTTCAGTGGGTAGGTAAGCCTTGGCAACTTGGTCAAGGAAGTAAGTTTATATTACATCGCTCCATACCCCATTCGGTGATCAAGAGCCTTTGCAACTGACTTCCCTAACTATCATCATATCGCGCCACGCCCCATTCGCTGTCCACAATCCTTGGCAACTTACTTCCTAACTATCATCATATCGCGCCACACCCCATTCGCTGTCCACAAGCCTTGGCAACTTACTTTCATAACTATCATCATATCGCGCTACTCCACGTTCGCTGTCCACAAGCCTTGGCAACTCACTTCCCTAACTATCATGTTATCAGGTATATAAATGCTCCTGGCATCTGAAAGATATACTATTGTTTTGCGCTATTAACATTTAAAATATTAAATTAATATTTATCTCTAAATGTATATAACATACTAGAGCCGGTCCCTATATATACCTTCAATGGACGTAAAACATGTACCTTTGGTAAAATATTCTGTCCAAACAAGACAGAATAGCTGTTATTTATGTTACTATGATTTTTTACGTTCACACATCTTGATTAGGGTCAGCAGTAAATTCATTCCAGCTGCAAAGAAGGCGTTACATTTTCATTAAGCTAAAGCAACCCTTTTCACTTATATAAACATTTCTTAGCATATTATATAATAGTCTTTGTAATAACCATTTAACTATTCTATTTGACGTATATATCCTGTATTGTTAAGATCCATTATTTAGGAATATCATTGATGTTTGTAAAAGAAGATTTTTCAATAAATAACGAATTGTACTGCTTTTAGAACATTTAAAATAAAAGCCATAACATTTATTGCTTCATATAAATAACGAATCGTAATAGTCAGGGTTAATGTGTTAATGATTTTTTTTCGTAATGCATGTTTTAAGTATATGCATTTCGTTTTTAAATGCCTTAGAAATTCATATAATATAAATGATAGTGAGTTACAAATGATTAGCAGAAAGCCTTTATAGAAAAGTATGTATAGGTTTGTAAGTGTAATAATATTGTTACATATGTCCCAGACCAAGAATCGTTCAACGTAAGAGTCATAAAGTATTCTCACCTTAAGAGCGAGGTGTCCCAAAATATCCGTACTGTTAATCATCGACTTTCCGAGATCTATTTATCTCCTTATCAACTTGCGATTTAGATGTACAAAAATATTCCTTAATGTTACACTTAAAGATTTGGAAAGCTTTTATCTCCTTATGCACGTGAGATTGAGATGTACTTAAATATTCCATACTGATAATCATATACACGCAGAGAGCTCCTTATCTCTATATCAGTTTGAAAACGAGATGCCCTCAAACATCCTTATTGTGATAATGAACATTCCGAGTGCTCCTTACCTCCTTATAAACTTGAGATTGAGATGTCCTCAAAGATATCTTACTTTAATGATGGACACTCCAAGAGCTCCTTATATCTATATCAATTTCAAAAGAGAGATGACCTCAAACATCCTTACTGTGATAATGAACATTCCGAGTGCTCCTTACCTCCTTATAAACTTGAGATTGAGATGTCCTCAAAGATATCTTACTTTAATGATGGACACTACAAGAGCTCCTTATCTCATTATACACTGGAGATCGAGATGTGCTCCAACATTCTTTACGAGCAATCTTGAAAATTCGAATGGATTATAAAATTTGTAACCTAGTTGTTCTCCTTAAATAAAATCCGAAATCTTTGAAAGTGAGCATTTTCAAATATTCTTACTTTGTTAGAGCGATAAAACAGTGAAAGATATTCTGCTGTCAATTACAGACATTCGGAGAAATTTTCATCTCTTTAACCCTCCTATTCTTCTATGCCAAAACAACTAGGGGTATTAAGGTTTATTAACATAGAATTCCTTACACAGATTTGCACAGATGG
Source organism: Homalodisca vitripennis (assembly GCF_021130785.1). Lineage (NCBI taxonomy): Eukaryota > Metazoa > Arthropoda > Insecta > Hemiptera > Cicadellidae > Homalodisca > Homalodisca vitripennis. The sequence goes on from NC_060209.1 coordinate 21,803,582, forward strand.
TTTCGATGTATAAAGGCACCTATGTAACATATACATTACGTTGAATAATTCTATATAGTCTATATACTAGTAATACTCGAACTAATTTACTGCCTTATAAATGCTCTTTCGTGGAGCGATAAAATAACTTAATTTATTTATTGACAGGCCAATAAGTATTCCTTTTCTATAAGGTTTATTTTTTACCGGAAGGAACGTCTATTATAAACAGTAAGGATATTTGGATATAAGGTTTATCTTTTACCTAATTTTTGAAATTAATATACATATATATTCTTATGCTTCTTTCTAACGAGTATCTACGGCGTTAAGTACAATTAAATAACTAAAAATATTTGTAGCATATGTATGTAGCATTTTATATTACAATCTTTATTCCGTGGTTAAGCAGTAAATTTAGAATTTAATCCAACTCTACCTGTGACATTGTACGAGTTTCAAAGGAAACATTTTTTCTGAATATTTTTAGATAATTTATTTTTTGTTTAAATCATTTGTCATGCTTGACCAAAAGCACTTAGTAAGAACTAACAATCGATATGAGTGTGTGTGTTATTGGGGGTTAGGGGCCCCTGTGGATGGCGGCCTGTGGATGTAACGGGTGGTGCTGGTTGTTGCGGTCATGTGGTCGAAGGGTTTGTTAGAGTGATTGAATATCTTCCTCATTTCGATTTGTTTTGTATCTATTACAACATATGTATTTCACAGATTTACTGATTTTTCATGGACAACTCTGAATTAAGCAGTCTTCAAATTGCAAATTTATGCTGAAATATTAAATTTTAGTAATTTATTCCATAATGTTCTCGAGATATTGAGCGAAGGACGTTTCCCGACCGCTCTGATTTAGTGTCTTCGCTGAAGCACAGACAACAATGAGAACAATACAAAAGAAATTTGGAATTCAAAGGAAGTTGTATGTATCTTAGATCCATGTGTTATTAATATTTGATGGATCAACTTATGGCTTTTAATAATATTGAAATTATAAAAGCAATTATGCTTACTGGTGTATGTATAAATATAAATTCTGAAAGTGTTGTATTACTTCATAAATTTGTGTTTGTGCAAAGTTTTATACATTTTAACGTTAACGCTAAACTATGCAATATTTATCTTCATAAATTATACACAATTCAATGATTGATTCCAGTAGAATATATAAATAACATGAATAGTTTAAAACATTAAAAAGTAGTGAGAAATTTAAAATATTAAAATTTAGTTTGGTAGTTTTTAAATATTGAACACTACTACAATATGAAGTATTAAACTTTGTTCAACGTAGGCCACCGTTGCTAAACCTTGTTCCCTCAGCTCATTTATTCTCTTTGCCGTTTCATTTGTAAGGAAATTATATTTGACGACAGGGTCTTCAGTACTTCAGGGCAGGAAGTCTCTAGCGGCCTAAATGTAATCAGTAGCCAAGAGAACCAAACTCTCCTTGGGACCGTATTACTCGTCAAAAATCGACCTAACCTTTCTTCCCGTGGAGTTTGGATCTGACAGACTTTGATTTAGCTACGAATTATTAATGATTGTAAGTTAATTTTTATTCTTTTTCTATCTTAATTCAAACTTTTATAAGCGAGACGAATCAAAGTAATATACATGAAAATGAAGATTTAACACTTCGACTTAAGTAAGAATTATGTCTCAACCTCTCAATTTAAAAATGATTTAACACTTCCCGGGAGCTTTAGTGGGAAAAGGGGTCTTAGGAAGTCAATTAATCCCACCAAGGTAAACCCTCAATATAAAAATGCGTATAATCTACGTTTTTTCGTGAATACGTGTGAGTGCGAAAAATGTAAAACCTTAACCTGTAAATGGTTTAACAATTCTTGCTCCCTTTTGATAATATTCAGTGTATGTCGAGAGAGCCTGGAACAACTTCAAGATATGATATTTGACACAATACAAGCAAAAACGTTCATATGAAAATATGTCCTATCTTTATTGTGTGTCTGTCCGTGTGTGTGTTTTTATTGAACAATTCATATCGCAGAACTTAGCTGACGCCTGCTATGCTAATAAAAGGGATTATACAAACATATAAATGCCTATTATCAATTTCAACTTCAAGATGGTGGCATTTAAAATAACTTTACCCTTAAAATATTTTAATCCTACGTAAATATTACTGGAACTATTTGTTGTTAATGTAATTAAAGAACTAACCATACAAACTTTGTTTAGATCGGTTGAGAAATAAAATAACTATATACATTTTAGTCGGCCAGTGTTTGTGCTAACGCTTGCGAAACATCCTGTATATTAACATCTCTGAGAATAAATTAAATAGATTTGAAATTACCCCTTCTTCCCCTCCCCTTAAGACTACGGAACTATATTAAATAGGATGACCAATTGAGTAATACGTTACATTAAAATGTCTTCTTCAGAAGTAACCAACCACTCCAAGAAAACCGATTTTCAATTACTCCTCTACTCACAATCTGTATCGTTTTCATGAATAAAAAATTAAATTTTAACTTAACTTTATGATTGATGGAATCCAGCTAGACATCTATAACTTACACAGTTCGTCATCTTTTGTCCTGACTTTTAAAACGCCGGTAAATATCACAGGATAAAGATATTGTTGACAACCCTTTACTTACCTCTACAAATTCCTCTTTTACAAATATTATTGCAGTAATATTTATTTGTATATCATGCAATTCTGTGTTTTCCCAATAACCAATCAATGTATAGTGTAGAACGTTTGGAAGTTGTTTTGAAAACTTAATTTAAATACTTGGGATACATATAATTTTGCATATAACAACTTACATTTAAATTGATTTTTCTACCGTTTGATACAAAACTTTCTACTTTCAAAACTTCGCTTTAGTTAAAAACTCAAATAATAGTGATAAATCTAGTGATAAGAACATACAAACTAGTACCAACATTGTTATAATGAAAGTCTAAACCTATCGAGTGATAATGGGGGGTCTTATAGTGAGGCATCGCGGAGGGTGGGTAGGGGGTGTAATACCCGGAAGTAAGCTGATCGACCACCGGAAATGTACCCTACTCTATCTGGATTTTGGTCGGAAATGTGGTCAACAGATATAGGCTTTTTCATTGTCAATTATTTTCATTCATTTTACCCTCCATAAGCTAAAATAATTTTCTGGTAGGGTACAATACAGGAAATTAAATAGCCAAGGTTGCAAACCAGTTTTTAAGAAACATTACGTCAGGGTTTCTATGCTTGATCGTTTCGGAATTGTAAGTATAATGTTTATATTTAAAAATATAAAGTTCCTTTCATGACTTACTATGTAGGTTTATTTTAATATATATACATATATATTGAAAAGTTCCTACCAATTATAAGCTTTGTAACTAATAGTACCATGCAATGCGACCACTGATATCCTAACAATATTATTATGTGGAAGTGCCTCTGTTTGTTTGTTTTGTCAACTACTCAACCAATTGTACTGAAATTTTACATGGAAATTCTTGCGATTCTTGCAATAAATATAGGACTATTCTTATTCCCAAAATCATTTCGGGCTACGCCCCACTTGTCTTTAAAGTAACTAGCTCGTATCTTCGTCTATAAAGTTATGTGATATTAATCTAATGAGCCTGTAAATGTAATTTAAATTTGTTTCCGTTTTTGGTAAGAAAATTTTCTAAAAGTAATCATAATGTTTAATGCCGATTTAGATTTCATCGATTATGTCAGTACTAATTTACCTTAGAAAATGTCCTAAAACATAACAAAGTCGGTATTTGCATCCGAGGACTCCTTTTGAAGCTCTGCATAGACTAAAATATTTTTAAAATTTTGCCATAAATTTAAACTGTTATGAAACCTGTCTAATTTGTCTTTTGACCAAAATAGGCTTATATTTTCATAATCGGAAGAGGGGCAAAATCTGGTTTGGAATAAAAATACTAAGACCGTAGTAAATTAAAATGACCATAAATATACACTTTGTAACACAGTTACTTGATCTTGGGAAGAAGCCAAACTCAAAATTGGCGTCGAAAACATAATTCACCCGAACCAGAAGTGCTAACACAGCTGAAAAATCTGCGAAATTGCGTGCAAAACCGCAGGTAACTGCTAGTCAACTAAGTAAATTTTCAAACCTTTTAAGATTGAACTGTAGGAGAGAAAATCCCAGAAGGTATAAATTTATGCTTCAATTTCTATGTTATCTAGTTTATTAATATGACGGAATCATAATAGAGGTAAATAAATAGATACGATATATGTGATTCTGAGATCTGAACACCTGGCAAGATATGTAAGTAGGTGGATAAGGTGTTAACATTGTTCCGATGTAATGGTGCACTGTAAAGTTGTTAATGCATGAGAGGTTTGCCAGTACAAGGCTAAAACATAACCATCTCACAAATGGTTTAGAATGGAATCTATCACACGCATTGTGCCAGGAACGGACGGATTTAGTTCCGCCTAGCGGGGAAACACAATACTAATTTAGGTCATGCGTTGCTGGTATAGGACTAAGCTGCATTCTGTTCTCTATTAGGCAGAATATCGTCTTCCACATATAGCAGTTTAATTGTCTATTCATAATTTACAATTTACAGTTTTCAGCATTTATTTATAAGCACTTTAGTATGAATAAAGATTAATCTAACAAAGATAAACGAAAATCATTACATATAATGATTCCCGTTTTAGAGTCATTAGACGTCGGCGCAAGCAATTAAGTGGTACTAAGAAAAAGTGGAGCTATTGTTTGATGAGAGGCTATCAACGTTTTAGAGTTTAATTTATTTCCATCGTCTCAACTGTTACAACGGCCTAAAAATTGAGATATTATACTAATGATAATGTTTTGACTGTCATAAATTTTCAATTATGAAAGATGGTAACTTAACTGTGTAAGATTGATTGCGATAGATATAAGCAAATGGAATGCATCTAAGACAGTTATTATATCTTGTAAGCCTTAATATGATTGTAATTTATATCCAAATAATAATTAAAACCAAAATATTTTATTAAAGTACATTAATATTTTTATAGTTGTTTAGAAATTGTCTGAGATAGTCTAACCGTAAGATCTAATTATATACGTCCATAATTAATCAGATAAGTTGCTAATCAGCATTTTAGAGTTTAATTTATTCTATTATCTTTATTAATACTAAGTATTTAAAAAAATGTTTGTGGTATTTGTACCAACGGTATTGTTATATAGTGTGGAAAACTTTAAAAAAAGTAGATATGAATATGGCGGTCCTAGGACACTTTTGGGACAGTCAGAAAATCAATGTAAAATACTGTCCATTGAACCATAAACAAATCTGAGAAATCAAACAGGAAATCACGAATGTTAAATAACCGAATCTATATCTGTTTTACTGTTCATTGTAGGCTTCTAATTTCTTAAGCTGTTTTAATGAAAAAATCCAGAAATCTTAATGAAAAATCTATAAACGGAAAAAATGAAATTTGCTAATAATCACTCGAGAAGTCGGGGAGAATGTGAGTAAAACCGCATTCTTTTCACGAGGTTCTTCATTTACTTTCTCCAAATGTACTATAAAATCATCAAAGATTTCAGGTTTAAAATCGTAGTCAAATTCAATGTCCAAATAGTGAAAGATTATAGGTAAAATCTTCTCATAATAAACGCGTGTATTTAAACCTACAAACCTAATGTATTCTTTGAAAAGGAAAATAATTTTTTCAACGGTTCCAAGAGATAAGTAAAAATTTTTATTCTGTTTTCTAAATTCTGTAACAAATTTTGTTTGTTTTTTACCTCCATATTGCAATTTTGTAAGCAGATTATTCAAATGTGTTAGTTTATTTCGAAATTTCTTAGGTTTAGGTCTTTCGTACAAAATTAAATTACAATCTCTACAAACTAATCTTTTATCAACAATTTCTCCTCTATTATAACACTTGTAACAGTTGGCATTATACTCTTCCATTTAAACAAAAAAAGAATAAATGGAGATTATGGAACTAAGTCTACCGAGATATAAATTTTTCAGCACAAATGTTTATGTTTATATTTCAACTACCGAGATAAAAAGAAATGATTTTATTTTATTATTTAACTATTTAGGATATTTTGTCTATGATTACAAAGATTATTCCGGAAGAAATCGTGATTTTTCATCAGCGAAAGAGTATATTTTTAAAGTTTTAGAAGGAATGAAAGAGAACAATATGAACATCATTAACTACTGAATTTCTCTAATATCGTTCTTAATCACATCATAGGCTAAAAATTTCTCAGAAACCACAACCACATAACAAATCGCGTTTGTAACAGCATTTTGAAAATCCATATTGATAATTATATCGTTCTTTGAAGCAGAAATATTTGTCAAACTCTTTGTTGTATCAATGACATAAATAGGTCTATTCGCTAAAAATTCTTTAGGATTATAATACATTTCCATATTTTTGTAGTAAACTTTCTTAAAATCTTGATACATCTGATACATGATTCTGAAAAGACCTCCTGAAATGTTTAAATTTTGTAATTCATCTGGATAATAAGAACCGTTCAATTTTACTCTGATATTTTTTACATTCAAACTATCAAACTTTGAAGGATTTTTCTCTTGATTATTCTGTCTATCTGTTTGAAAACCTATAATAACAAACTTAGGATTGAAGATATTTCTATAAATATTTGTGATATCGAACGAATAAGTTGTTCCGGAAATACCTTTTTGCTCAATACATTGCCAATCTAGAAAATTAAACATAATGTTTTGAGATTTTGTAATTTCATCAATCAACTGAATTTTACTCGTGGTTTTGTAATAAATCATCGGAACTCTAATGAAAAACTCGTTAATTGTAATTTTGCCATCAACAGGCATAACATTTCCAGTTGCAGTCTTCAGAATCACATCATCGTCTTCAGCTCTTATGAAACTAATGTAAAATCCACCTTTATAGATTGGAAAATTTACATTTTCAAAGAATCCTAAGCCGAAATGTACTAAATCACCGACCGCTTCAAATTGTCCAAATTTAAAAGTTGATTCAAAACTGTTTGAAAATACATCACTTTTGGAATAACAAATGGTTCCTTTAATAGTGCTTAATTGGCCACAGTTTTCGACTTCTTCTATCAATTTATTGTGTTTTCTTACTTCAATCTTAGAAAATAAAAACGGTATAAAATTATCGATTAATCTAGCATTATCAGTTCCAAGATATGCTTGACCATCTTGTTTTGTTAAAGTTCCAGAAATATAAAACTGGAAGTTAGACGAGCAAAAGTTATCTCCAAAATCAATATTAAACTCAGTTCTTTTATTCGGTTCATTCAAATGTTGTTTACTAATTGGATAGAAATTTTTAAACTCCGCCCTTTCAATATCACTAGCATATTTTCTGTAGTCCGCCATTTAATAAGAGAAAATTTAGAAATTTTAAACATCATGTATAAGAAAGATATCATTTTTCATCGATCTAATGTACGTTTTTATAAGAAAAGATATAAATTTTAGTCATTTTTAATGATCTACTTCGTCATATTCAGGATTCTCTTCCTTAAATTTTGCGATCTCGGTCACATATTTCAATAAAATTTGCACAGGATAGTAACCGCTATCTATAATATTGTTCCAATCAACTGTATCTTTATTTTCATCCAAAAATTTTATACTCAAGTGTTGATAGAGACAAAGAACAGACATATGATCTTTTAATTGATAATGTATATTTTCTTGAATGAACTCTGGGGACAGATTTTGATATTTAGCAATGTTATACCAATTTAATTTGTTTACGTATAATCTCATCATATCTTCGGATAATTCATATTTTTGAGAAATATCATCCCAATGTTCTTTTTTCAAATCTCTTTCGTGTTGCATTATAAAAAGATCGAAAGCACTGTAATGTCCCGCCATCTCTATTTATTAAGAAAAAATTTCAAGTTTTTATAAATTGGCTCTTTTTAGCGTTACATTCAGCACATTTTCCAGAAACTCTTTTAACTCCATTGATATTTGCATAGTATTTTATATCACTTGTTGCAGTTTTTTCTTTACATCTCACACAGTATATGAGCGCCATTTATATAAGGAAATTTTATCATGCATAAAACCCTGCGAGAATACCTATTTCAGTAAGATCTTCCTCGAACTTATTAATTTTTTCTTCTAATTTTTGAAATTTGACAGCATAAGAATCATTGTATTCAACAAATTTATGACCAATATTCTCAAAAGTTTTCGTAGCATCTAAACTAAACTTATCAAAAGACTCTTTAAATTTAGTAAGTTTTTCATTAATTTCACCTACATCGTCTACTGATCTTTTACTTCTTTCATCAAGTTTTTCATAGACTTCTGTTGTAAAATCTTTAACATGCTGTTTATGATTCTCATATTTTTGTTTTAGTTCATTAAACATTTTAATAGGATCTTATAATTGAATCATTACAACAACATCAAATGGATTAATTCCTTTACTAACACTGCTAATTCTTTTTCCTTTAAAATCTAAGGCATTTTTAACATTCGGATCATGTAAATCAAAAATTTGTTCTTTAACAACAACATCATGTTTGTCAATACCAGGTCGAACACCGACAATTCTTTTTTTATTAGCCAAACTAACATAATTCTTTTCAACTTTGATCGCTTCAATAATTTTATCAGCTTTTTCGATATGAGACATTTAATTGGTAAATATTTTTTTTGCACCATCTTCAAATTCTTTTTTCAATGCTTTTATTTTATCAGCAACTTCATTTGAACTCATGAAATTTGCAAGTTTGTTATCATATTCTGCTTTAAAATCTTCAATCTCGACAGCAAACATATCTGAATCTGGAAGGTTTTGTAATAAATTTTCTAACTTGTTATCAAACTCATTTCTCAAACTATCAAAATTCAAACTATTATCTACATTTTGAATAATTTGTGTTCCAAATACGTCAAAAATATTTTGTGAATCCATATTTATTAAGTAATAATTTGTTAACAACTTCTTTAAAATCTTTACCATCACTCAGTTCATTCAACACAAAAACACATAAATGACCACAAATTGGGGGATCTTTATAGTCTTAAATCTGAGAATCATTGTAGTAGACGCTTGATTTTTTCAGATATTTAATCAATTCTATAGGTGGTTTGTCCTCAATTCTTCCATACGAATCAAAATAACATGCATTCTTATCATTTTTATAATAACAAATCCAATGCGTTCCACTTCCCATAATCGAGTCTAAATTCACAATTCCACATTCAAATTTCTTAACTTTTTCAGGTAATGTATCTCTCATGAAGATTCCTCTAAAATGTTTAATATTTTTGCAGATTTCTTCCAATTCCCCGAATGTTAAAGGTTTAAATTTTTGTTTTCAATGTTTGATTTCACGTAATTCAAAGTTTTTTCATCTAATCCAGATCCTGTAACATCTTCCAACTCTTTATCTAACCAATTTAAAATGTTTCGAACAATAGGAATCACATCCTTTTTAACGATTGGAGCAGCTTTACGAACATAAGGAACAACATTTTTAACAACTGGAATATTTTCTCCAAAATCTAATAAATCTTTCAAAAGTCCACCATTTTTAAGTTCTTTCAACTGATTATAAGAAAATTCTATTCTGGTTCCTTTATTGTTTTTCTTATGTTTTTCGAGTTTATTGTATTGTCTATTTGTTAAAAATATCTTATCTTCGCCATTTTTTAGTTGATCTATTTTATAAAAAATTGAATACTAACGGGTATTTTCTTCTTAAAAGCGGATTTTATTTTTTCTTTCTGATTTTTGCTGAAATTTACATTCACCTCCATTTATATAGTTAAAATTTCAAGTTCTCTTCGATTCCCATTCCTAGTTTTCTCTTCAAAAACATTGCTCCAGCTGTTGGAAGCGCAACAAATCTTTCACCTAAACTAGCATCTTTTGATAAAAATCTATCCATTGCTTTATCTTGCAAAACTTTATCTGCTATATGTCTGGAATTTGTGTCTCTATGTTTTGCATAAAAAATATCGTGTTCCATAGCAGCTTGATCTAATTTATTCACACCAGGATCTCCTCTTTTTAGTCTTTTTTCGAGTTTTGTGCCAGGCCCCAGATACTGATAAGTTGGTACGTGTAATTCAAAAGGTAAATTGTTGATAAAATCATTCAAAAGTCCACTACCCTCAATCATAGATGAACTTATTGCCGGCAAAATTCGTTTTAAATATTTAATTCCATCAGGTTTTTCAATCATTTCGTCAAGTTTGTTCGAAATAAAATCTTTAATTGCTTTCTTTTCGTTCAAAAAATTGTTGTTTCCAGCCTTTTCTTGAGCATAAATATAATTAATAATTCCATCGAGTTTTGTCAAATCGTTGATATATCTGTACTCAATCTTATTATCACTGTATTTTCTTACACCTGATCCTTCGATTCGTTTTTCCCAAATTGGTTTAATCAAATTGAGATATTTTTTACCTTTACTTGACTTAGGCTTCTTAGTAGATGGATCATTATTTTTGTAAATTGAGTCAGATTCCCATAAAATTTCTGTATACTTTTTCAAATCTTCTTCAGAATATAAATTATCTTTTGGAGCGTTATGGTCTGTTAATAATCTCCATAAACCTTGAGTTCCTTCATATGTTTTTTCATTAATAATGATATCATTATGTTCAAAATTCACTGGCAAATTTCCAATCATAAAACTTTTCTTTTTTCTGTCCCAATACAAACCAAATTTATCATCCTTTGCTCTAGGAAGAAATTTTTTACCAATTTCACCAATTATTATATCCGTTGTTCCAGGACTTATTGGTTCAACTATGGTAGAGTCTTCAATGATTCGAGGTCTAAATGGTGTTGAAGATGGTAATTTTGGCAATTCAAACTCTTCAGATTCTGGAATTGAAATATCGGCAAATTGTCGTACAACTGGAACCAAATTCATCAAATTTTGATTATCACTTAAAACATTTTCAATTTTGCCCTCAACGTTTTTTATTGCAGAAGTTACAGGTTGATTGATTTTTTGAATAAATTCTTGTTCTTTTTCATCAATTCGAATCTGTTCTTTAAATTCTTTGATTAATTTCTTTTCTATTTGATCAAGTTTTTTTGCTTCTTCTGAAGTTACGTTCGCCATTTATTTAGGAAAATTTTGAAACGTGAACGTGAACGAGAACGAGAACGTGAACGTGGAACGTAAAACGTGAGCGTGAAAACGTGAACGTGGAACGTAAAACGTGAACACGAAGCGTGAAAACGTGAACAGATTTACCGTTTTTCAGTTATTTTCATAATGTAAATAAAAAGTAAAGATAATGTAAAAATAATTGTAACAAATATTTTATCGAGTAAATTTGTCAGACCACTAAGCAGCATTTATATTAGAAAATTTATTCAAATATTTACCATTTTTAGGCTTCAAAGTTAGATTAATTGTTAAAAATCCGTAGTCTTCCTTCCAAATTTTATCACACAACTCAATAAAGTGGTTAAAACTCATATCAGAACCAACATAATTGTTTGTAAATCTTTCTCGAATAGTGATCGTCTTGCTTAAAAACACACAACATATTCAAATTATTTCTAATAACTTGTTTATCAACCTTTGAAAAGCATTGGGAAAGATAGATACAAGATATGTTTTTGTGACGAGACATTACGAAATATTCTTTAATAACGTCTTGATTTTCTAAAATACAATCATCATCGAAAACGATTAAAGAATTTGGTTTACATTCGCTTAAGTGAACTATGTCCTCGGAAGCATTATAAAAATGTGATATTTTTTTGTTTAAGTTTTTCTCAATATTTTCAAATCTTTCTTGTAATTTTTTATAGGCGTCTTGTTCTAAAGATTTACTAAAAACATACAAATTGGAATAAGGAATCAACCTATTGTAGATAAAATTCAATAATAAAGTTGTTTTTCCACATCCACTTGAACCAACAATTAACAATCTGATTGGTTGATCTTTCTTATTTTCTTCAAACGTTTGAAGTTTTTATCTGATCTTTTTTCTTTAAAAAATTTCTCCATTTAAATAGCGAAAATGAAGCTGTTCAAGTTGACTTCAGAAAGCTCTCAATTATTTTTAAACTTGGAACATCCTATTCATTTAGAGGAAGAATCAAATTATTTCATCGGTTTAAGCGGTTTTTATTCTGACAATTTTGTAATAAATATTAGTGAAAGTTCTCCTTATTGTATAGGATTTAGTGAGAAGAACATAACAAAATATTATGGTTTAAACAAAGGATATTACACTTTCGATCAAATAAAAAATTCCCTTAAAAATTATCTGAAAACATTCAAACAATCAGATAAATCTTTAAACTTTGACGAAAACAAGTTTGAAATGCAAAAAAATTATCTCTCTAATAAAATTCAAATAAAATCACCAGTAAGAATAATGTTTTCAGCAATTATTGTAGATTTATTAGGGTTTGTTCAAGAAACTATTGAGCCAAATCAGGTATATTTAGGAAATAAAACGCCAAAATTTAGACCGTTTGATGTAATTGAAGTACATTGTAATCTCGTTGAACCTAGTTTTTAAATCATACCGAACATCTTCACAAAGAATCGGAAATTTTGTACACTTTCTTTCCAAATGTTGCTTATGGATCAAAAATTAGTGAAAAACCGAATGAAATAGACTATATTCCAATTAGAAAAAATATGAAAAGAATTCAAAAAATCGTCTTAACTGTTCAAGAATCTGAAGGAAATTTATTGAAAAATGAGAGTAAAACTACAATTTACTTAAGATTGTTGAAGCAACGGACATGAATCAAGGGGGTCTATTGAATAGACTACCTTTAAACTTTCAAGAAAAGACTAGAAGATATACATTTTCAAGGGTATCGAATCGCGACTCTTACAAAAATTACATCCAGACACTATTTTCGACCTTTAAACTCAAAATAATAATTGCTTGTTAAATTTTTTTCTATCTAAATGGAGTCAGTCATAGATCTAAGAAATAATCAACTTACATTCGATAACACGAATATCTTAACGATTGTAGACGAAAACAATGTGATCTGGTTTAAGGCTAAAGATGTTGCAGAAATTTTACAATATGAAAATACTAGACAAGCTATCATAAATAATATTGATAATGACGAGAAAATAGCCTTTAAATATATAAATTACAAGAGTCTATGCCATAGACCCTTTCAAAATCTTCATCCTGACACTATTTTCGTTAATGAATCTGGCCTTTATTCTCGAAATAAAAACTTACTAGTTAAATTTCTTTTCTATCTAAATGGAGTCAGTTGTGAATCTACTCAAATTCAATAATAAAGAAATTTTAACATTTGTTGACGAAAATAATGAATTTTGGTTTAAAGCAAAAGATGTTGCAGAAATTTTAGAATATGAAAACACGAGGCAAGCGATTAGAGATCACGTTAAAGACAAATATAAAAAAACTACGATAACATAGATTCAGAAGGGGGGAACGAATCGTTCTTACCTTCAAACTTTCAAAAAAACACTATTTTCATTAATGAACCGGGCATATATTCTTTAATACTGAAATCAAAAACGAAGATAGCAGAAATGTTTCAAGATTGGGTTTTAGAAGAAGTTTTGCCAAGTATTCGTAAATTTGGTGAGTACAAACTTGAAAACAAGATTAAATATTTAGAGGATTTTTCTTGCATTTGTGGCAGTGAATCAAATCATCTTCCATTTACATGTCAAAGTTTCCAAGTTTATTTAACTCATCTAATATATCAGATTTTGCTTCATTTTTATAGCCATAAGGTACTGTATCGATCTTATTTTCTAGGACAATTCTCTTATCATCTTTAGCGTTCAGTGCCAGCTTGTTTATGGTGATGGTGTACAACTCATGTTTGTAGCTTTTGATTACTGTCATCTCCCTAAATTCTTCTTTATCTTCGAACAAACATCTCTTCAAGTTTTCGATATTTATTGTTTTATTTACAACGCTTCTCTTAATTCCTTTACACCTAACTGGATTTTTGTCTAGATATTTGTACGAGTACATCTTTGATCTTAAACCACAAAATTCTTCTAAAACTTCGCTATTTAGTTCGTCTTTGAATTTTCCTATGACTTTCTTATTTTTAGTACCGAAACATTCATGATCTTTTGGATAATCGCTCGTATCAAAGTCATTCAAATTTTCTTTAATAATTTTGTAAGGATCACGTTTTAATTCTAGAAAATAACTGTCTGTATCCATGTAACACAGATTCAAATCTGGATCATAGTTCTTTAATTTGTTGTAATAAAACTCGTACATTAGCAATTTTGAGAGGTCGAGAACTGAAAATCCTATGTAGATCGGCTTGTTAAATTTTACTTTCTGTTTATACATGTGACTCGCTATACAGTTGTCGTCAAAGATACTAAAGCATTTGAAATTTGTTTTCTTAGCTTGTTTTCATTGAAAATTCTTCATTTCCTAGTCTAATATCACATCTGTTTCTCACATTTTTCCATAGATTTTCCAAAAACTGAGTTGTTCATCAGCTTATAAAAATCCTTCTCAAAGTCACTTGTAGCTTTGGTTCTCATGTTTGTGTTAAAATCAATATACTTTTTCATAAAAGGCTTCTGATCGAATGCGATAACTCTATTCACATGTTTCAAAATCATACCTTGTTCCAAATAGAACTTCAAATTTCTCGAATGAACAACGTATTCAGTTTTATCCAGTAGAGTTGTGCAAAGTTTGTTTTTAAAATGTTCTGGAGCAAGAGGTAAATCCTTGTGATGTTCATGTAAATTTGTTGGATATTCTAGATCGACTTCAAGAATATAGCCATAATCTTCGTCGCCAGTGAGTTTCTAAAATTGTTTCTTTCCATTCTGCAGTTGTGTAAGTTTTTGGATCCATCCACTTGATTTCGTTATATGGTAAATTTTGCATTAGGCCATACCCATAAAGGTTATTAGCATCGACGTATAACAAATAGTTTTCGGGCTTTGTCTTAACAAAATCTTTCAAATATTTGTTATTTGCTTTCACATATCGTTTAATACATTGAGAAATGCCTCCGCGAATACCTTTTTCGATCATTAAATACATATTATAATCGTTAATTAGCTGAAGCTCAATTTTCGTTAATTTTAACATTGCGTCCCATGCGAGACTGGGAGCTGTTAGATAGTGTGCCGGATCGAGTTTATAGCAATTTAGGCAAATGTTTCTGAAATTTTCGAATATATCGGCAAGCAATAAAACATCTTGGATGATGTTATAGAGATCAGAGTAATTTCCTAGATTTTTCTCTTTTAATTTATTCCAAACAGCTAAATAATGTTGAAAATCTTTCTCAGATATGCTCTCATCTGTTAAAAGTGAATAGAAATCTTGAATTTTTAGCTCTTCTGTGTAATCAAGTTTTTCAATACTATCGATAAATTCATAGGGAAATATTCCTTTTCCAGATAGAATTTTAAAGATTTCTTCTTCGTCATTTGGTTGTCTATCTAGAATTGCGTTCAGACCATCTTGTATAAAATGATTTGTATGTTTGAAGTCTTCTTTCTTGAGGTTTTTAGCTAACTTTTCAATAGACGAGGCCATGAATCTAAATGTGTCTACGAAAGAGAATTTTATGAACTTTCTAGGTTTGTCACCATCAAACTCATACCCGTATCCAGAATTTACAGAGTAATTTATATATTTTTTCTTCTGAGTTTGCGATCAAATCAACGTTTCCATATTTCTTAGCTAATTCTTTTATGTACAAATGTGTGTCATAGTTACTCATATTGTGACAGAAAACTGGAATGTTTTGTGGAAATTTCAAATTCAGATTGCAACATGCATGAGCTGCGCCTCGAAACTTGCCGGTTAAATGACAATGATCTCTCACTTTATTATAACTCTTATCTTTCCAACTATCAGGAGTAAAACCATACTGAATTGACTCAACATCATAAGCAGACCATTCGCAAATATGACAAACGTTTGCATTTTGGTATGAAATTTCTTCTTCTTAAGTCAATTTCATAGGTTTTTTGTTCTTAGAATTATATTTTGTAGCTATGTATTTCGATAATTTATTGAGTTCTTCAAACAATTTTGCAGGAACATTTGGCAAATCTTCTTCATTTTTTGCTCGATAACATATCGGCTTGTACATACGATTGGTCACATTAGACACTAAATATAGAGTAAAACCATAAGGAATGTGCTTCTGAATCTTGGTTGTAGTCGATCTTTGTGGATTGTTCTTGCATGTCGGAATTTTTTCTAATATGCTTTCAAAATCCATATAAATAACGTACGGATGGCTAAACTTCTTTTGATAATTAGTAAATGATGTTGTTTGACCTGGAAACGGCATAATTGGTTTACAAACTTCATGTTGCTTGCAAATTTCTAAATGGTCTGCTAAATCTCCAGATTTGTAAAAATGGCTTAAACATCTTCTGCATAGAAATTTTTTGTGTTCATGCTTAGATAACTGAGAGAAAACGAGCTTATTTAAATCTGTTATCAAAACATAATGAGATTTGTCATCTTGTTTAACATACAATAAATCGATTTCTAACTCGGCATCATAAATTTCTGAAATTTGTAACGGAACAATATTAATTTTTTCATCATAAGTATAGATATTTATAGACATTTTTGGATATTTGTACTTGGAATTGTAACTTCGTTTTTCAAATAATTGTATATCTTTCAAAGACATTGGATACTCGAAACCTAAAAAATATCTCGTCATTTACAAATTTTTCATATTGTTTTACACGTTCAGGATGAAATTTTGATTTTTCAATTGCACATCGGATAGAGTAAATTAAAGCAATAGTCATCTTCATTTTTGATATTTACACAAGCTTTCTTTACCTTTATCTCTTGTGGTAAATCGATATATGATCCTGCGTTCATTATTTCGTGTTTATTAAGGCTCAAAATCAGTTGTTTACAGCGTTTTAATGTCCATCCAGAACCTTTATTTGGATGATTTGTCTGTTCTCGATGTGTTAATTTATTAAATTGTTTAGAAATAAAGTCGTTTACATCAAAGATCTCGTCTGCTTTTATAGTAAAGTACATTGGACAAGTTTGTGTTTCACCGTTCACTAAAGTTCGTTCGTATTCGCATTCTAAAGAGAGATATCCTTTACTATTTTTCACAGTTTCTTGAAATTTTTCGATTAAACTTTTAATTTCTGGGCGCAAAATAGAAAGATATTTGTAAATTGACATGAAATTGTCGTTTAAATTTGTTAAAATGTATTGCTTAAATAGACCGTGTATTGAGGATAAAACTTCTACATCAATGATATTTTCAGGTTTCTCATTAATCGTTTTATCAATTTCTTCGATCATTTCTGACTTAGTTTTGTCGTTAGTTTCGATAGCCAATTTTTCAGCTATTGAATGAATTTTTTCATCATTAAATAGATTGAGATCTTTTTTACTTTCCTTAAAATTTTTCTTTAGTTCACGCAATTTTTCTATATTATACATGTTTTGGTGATCGGCAATTTGATTTTTTTATATATATAGTATTTATATAGGGAAAATTTGAATCTGCCAAGTTTTACTATTTAGTAAAATATCTTTTTATTAAGCTGAAAAATAGCAATAATTCAGTAGATTTCTAAGGATTTTTATCAAAATTCCTCAAATAATTTAGTTCTTTTTCATAAATATCTTTATTTTTCAGATGAATTTTAGAATTATAATGTCGGGTATAATGATGTTCGAAAATGTCTTTTTTGCAGTACGGGCAGGATATCTTTTTCCTATCCATTTAAATAGGGAAAATTTGAATCTGCCAAGTTTTACTATTTAGTAAAATATCTTTTTATTAAGCTGAAAAATAGCAATAATTCAGTAGATTTCTAAGGATTTTTATCAAAATTTGATAAAAATTAGCACAATTTATGTAGAAACAGCGTTAAATGTTTCTATTTATGTAGGAAAAATTTAAAGATTTTGATACAAATCAGCAGAATTTATGATTTAACAGCGTTAGATTCTTCTATTTATATAGGGAAAATTTGAATCTGCCAAGTTTTACTATTTAGTAAAATATCTTTTTATTAAGCTGAAAAATAGCAATAATTCAGTAGATTTCTAAGGATTTTTATCAAAATTTGATAAAAATTAGCACAATTTATGTAGAAACAGCGTTAAATGTTTCTATTTATATAGGAAAAATTTAAAGATTTTGATACAAATCAGCAGAATTTATGATTTAACAGCGTTAGATTCTTCTATTTATATAGGGAAAATTTGAATCTGCCAAGTTTTACTATTTAGTAAAATATCTTTTTATTAAGCTGAAAAATAGCAATAATTCAGTAGATTTCTAAGGATTTTTATCAAAATTTGATAAAAATTAGCACAATTTATGTAGAAACAGCGTTAAATGTTTCTATTTATATAGGAAAAATTTAAAGATTTTGATACAAATCAGCAGAATTTATGATTTAACAGCGTTAGATTCTTCTATTTATATAGGGAAAATTTGAATCTGCCAAGTTTTACTATTTAGTAAAATATCTTTTTATTAAGCTGAAAAATAGCAATAATTCAGTAGATTTCTAAGGATTTTTATCAAAATTTGATAAAAATTAGCACAATTTATGTAGAAACAGCGTTAAATGTTTCTATTTATATAGGAAAAATTTAAAGATTTTGATACAAATCAGCAGAATTTATGATTTAACAGCGTTAGATTCTTCTATTTATATAGGGAAAATTTGAATCTGCCAAGTTTTACTATTTAGTAAAATATCTTTTTATTAAGCTGAAAAATAGCAATAATTCAGTAGATTTCTAAGGATTTTTATCAAAATTTGATAAAAATTAGCACAATTTATGTAGAAACAGCGTTAAATGTTTCTATTTATATAGGAAAAATTTAAAGATTTTGATACAAATCAGCAGAATTTATGATTTAACAGCGTTAGATTCTTCTATTTATATAGGGAAAATTTGAATCTGCCAAGTTTTACTATTTAGTAAAATATCTTTTTATTAAGCTGAAAAATAGCAATAATTCAGTAGATTTCTAAGGATTTTTATCAAAATTTGATAAAAATTAGCACAATTTATGTAGAAACAGCGTTAAATGTTTCTATTTATATAGGAAAAATTTAAAGATTTTGATACAAATCAGCAGAATTTATGATTTAACAGCGTTAGATTCTTCTATTTATATAGGGAAAATTTGAATCTGCCAAGTTTTACTATTTAGTAAAATATCTTTTTATTAAGCTGAAAAATAGCAATAATTCAGTAGATTTCTAAGGATTTTTATCAAAATTTGATAAAAATTAGCACAATTTATGTAGAAAAAGCGTTAAATGTTTCTATTTATATAGGAAAAATTTAAAGATTTTGATACAAATCAGCAGAATTTATGATTTAACAGCGTTAGATTCTTCTATTTATATAGGGAAAATTTGAATCTGCCAAGTTTTACTATTTAGTAAAATATCTTTTTATTAAGCTGAAAAATAGCAATAATTCAGTAGATTTCTAAGGATTTTTATCAAAATTTGATAAAAATTAGCACAATTTATGTAGAAACAGCGTTAAATGTTTCTATTTATATAGGAAAAATTTAAAGATTTTGATACAAATCAGCAGAATTTATGATTTAACAGCGTTAGATTCTTCTATTTATATAGGGAAAATTTGTATAACTCAGACTTTGAAAAGTGGAGAATTTTACTAGAATTTGACACAAATCAGCACAAATTGTAGTAAAACAGCTGTAGATTCTTCTATTTAGATAGGAAAAGAATTTATTTAGAGATTTTCTAAATTTCAAATTTTTAGTGATTTTTCGAGAAATTTCGTTCAAATTATCAACTTTTAAGCTAAAAATCCGCAATAATTAGAGATATTTCAGTAGATTTTCAGGATTTTTAAAAAAAACTCTAGTATGTATGCACCTTAAGAGCTGTGGTTTTGATCCTAAAAACACGTTTTTAGGGTCAAAACCCCGGTTTTTTGTGTATTTTGGAAGTATAGTGTTGATTTTTCACCTTAAAAGTGTAGAAGTATTAATTTTTTTCTATGTAAATGGCACTGTTACAAGAGTTGAATAAGGTTGGTGATTTAAAGTTCAAAGAATACAAGAGATTAATAGAATTAGAAGAAAATAAGAAATACAAAATTGTGAATTTGGAGAAAATGAAAGATAAATTCGGGTTTACAATAATTGGAAGATTGTAAAGTACACTTACCGAACAGATTTTTGACTGTTTTGGATGAAAAAAAGATTAAAGAATTGAACAAAAATGAAAAATTACACTTGGTTGTTACTGGAAAGAAGACTATTAAAGATAAAGACTGTGTTACAATTAACTTCGTGGAATAAAGATTTCGAAGATTTCTGGATTTTTTCATTAAAACAGCTTAAGAAATTAGAAGCCTACAATGAACAGTAAAACAGATATAGATTCGGTTATTTAACATTCGTGATTTCCTGTTTGATTTCTCAGATTTGTTTATGGTTCAATGGACAGTATTTTACATTGATTTTCTGACTGTCCCAAAAGTGTCCTAGGACCATATTCATATCTACTTATATGTATATATATATATATATATATATATTAAATTTGTTTAAATGGCAGTGTCTTTATTTATTTTTTTCAGTAAACGTTGAATCACATAAAGTACTGTGTGCTCCGCCGGGACTCGAACCCGGATCTCACTTGTCGGGTGAATATGCTACCAATTTTTTGATTCAATGTTTATTGAAAAACTTATATATATATATTGTTTATATATATATATATATATATATATATATATATATATATATATATAAATAAGCAAATATTTTACATGAATATTAAGATAACATAATCATGTTTTATGGCTCTAAATAGATTTTTATTTAATAATATACTATACATACATTTCAGTCACGTTTAATCAAATTGTACTGTTCAGATTAAGCCAACAACAATACAGAGAAACATTTAAGAGTCTCATTGAAATCCTAACCGAACACTTGAAAACTAGTTATGTATGCCATAATTCTTCACTATAATAAGGCATTTGACTGTCTTTGGCATAAACAATTTATCAAGAAGCTGACTATACTAGGTATAGCTCAATAGCAAAGAAATGGTTCATTAGCCATTTCAAGTGAAGAACGTAACAAGTAGGGTTCCCGCAAGAGCAAAAGGAGATACTTAAATTCAAAACTACTGCTAATGAATAAGGTCATGCAACAGGGATAATTTTTATGTCCTCTCATATTTATATTCTCCACTAACTAACGACTACCATAAATCCGTAGGAAATGTTGTCTAGTCGTTAATATTTTCTGAGAACTCTTTGCTTCTATTTGAAGAAGATATGATGAAATTAAAAATCAAATGAATGTACCTGTAGAAATTACCTTGTAAATCAAGGTTAATTTATGAGAAATAGATATCATGTCTTTCTCCCGGCATATGTCTGAAAGAAGACTCAGTTACTGGGCGTGATTCTGTACTGAAGTGTCTTTGAATCAACATCCAGAAACAATGAGTAAGGATATAAACACATGTTTCTATGTATTGATAAGAATAGAATTAGTCTACAACGGAAAGTTAGATAGCATACTTTTCGATGATTGGAAGCAAAATAAGACATGTCCTAATTGTAAAGAGTTCAAAAGCATATAAAAACTTTATTAACGTGTATTGGCATCTAATATAAGCGGTTACAAATACTTTCAAGCCATAAAAAGCTGCAGCGAAACCTTTAAAAGCCTGCATAACTTCCCTTTGAATCCAAGATTATAATATGTATACAATTCGAAACCAGATTCGAAAAAACCAATCCGTTCACAGCTAGGTACACACTAGGACAATATCTTACTCTTTCTTCTCGACCTCACACCGTTCTTCTTACCTCGAGAAACCCCCTTTTAATTGAGGTTCGACTCAACAATGGAAATAGCTTCAAGGGAACTCAATCCATTAATCAAAATATAATACAGTCTAATAAGTAACTTAAGCTGCAATATCAATACACTTAAAGTATATTTATTAGCTCCAAACCCCACCAATACAGCTATAAAAATTAGTTTGTACTAACTACAAATCAAATTACCAATCAAAAAAGGAAATAATAACACATAATAAAACAAAATATATGATATAAATTATTTAATATACTTAATTAAAATTGTACTAAATATACGTTTAAATATAGCCATCGAAATCTATGATTATTTTTAAGATATATAACATCTGAATAACTTTTTTTTGGCCGTACAAAATAGAAATTACAAAAAAGGTAATTCGCATTTTTACAAAGTTGAATTTTAGAGAGTCGTTTAGAATTATTTTTTTAAATTGGCAACTGTTGACTGTCATTGATTTAAATATTTTAGAAACGTCATTTTGTACGTTTAAACGTGCCTTAACCAGAGGCCTATACCTATACAAGTTTGAAACAAGAAGCAGATATAACTACCAGAATAGTATGCGCTAAACGATGGTTTATACACCTTCACAAACAAATGCTCTTTTTATAAAACGGTTACTCAATTCAATTAAAACTTCTTTGATGCCAAAAGTGTTACAATCTCGCCTCAAACGTTTCGTGGCAGCCATTTTAGTGGAAAGCCAACTGCAAACCATAGTGTTGAAGAGTTTCTGTGATAATCAATTGAGAGATCACTCAGTGAGAAGATGGGTTGAAATTGGTGACGGATCACTGCGAGTGTGAATATGGTTGTAGTTTGAAGGCGGTCTCGACTTTGCATACATCTTTAACTTAAAAATTGTCGTTTACAGTAAATAAATGATTTGAGTAGATTACATTTAGTTTTTTATTCGCAGTTACCCACTGCTTCCCTCGCAATTTCGTAGGCTTTACACTTCTTGTTCCAGTAAATTATACTTCTGACGAAAATGTTTGCCTTTTTGCCACAATCAAGAAATGTTTCAAAAACGTTGAGTAATTAAATATCTAATTTAATTTAATAAATTTTTCAATTTTTGGACAGTGTTTTTGTTTGCTTGGTAGATGTCTGATTACCGAAAAATCTCGATTGATAAAAAATCCGTTTCCCTTTGCCTAGGAACTGCGTAGGGGCAGCACATTGTTTACATTAGATATATTTGTTAGTCTATACTGATACTCCGTGGTGCCTCAAATATTTTGTTAAATTAATTCATATTTTCACATATTCACATAACAAACGTCATTCCTGAAAAGAATAAAAAAATATAGGAAGTAGTTCCCTGATGTTTAGTGTACACTTACAGTTTCCAGAATCGAAAGTTGTAGAGACCAATGGGATACTCGACTGTGTCCTCTTTTATCTATAACATTCACTTTGATTTGTTTTTTGTTTTTTTATTTCACCAATATAATACAAAAAACAAAACTACTTGCTTAAATCGTTAACACAGGCAAGACCTATTCTAAAAACGATTATCACATCTAAGTCCAAATATATTCAATTGCTTACCTGATTTCATTTTTGACTCTTTTGAACTCCTCTTCAAATCCATGCAAGGATCCCGTCTTTCTTATGGTGATTTTTTTAATAATATATATTATCATCTACGGTTTAGTTCATCGTGGTATAAATAGTTATAACTATTTTGAGAATTATTATTATGGCCTTTTTCGTGTATTGATATTGTTAAAGGTTTTTCATATGTTGGTATTGCTCTTTGATTATGTTAATAGCTAGACGTTAAATGTTAGTTTACGATTCTGAAATTTTAAATTTACCCTATAAAATATCCTGATCCATTTTAATTACGATAATCACCAGCCTGTAGTAATACTGAGCAAACTAGATGATACAATATACTAAGTTTCTAATGTAGCTACATTGTACCGATATTTTAATTTAACAACAATTTACAGTTGTAGTACATTTTACGTACGCTACAAACAGTAAAAGCTTTAATATGTCATATAAAGAGGTAATTAGTTTTGCAATAGGGTGTAAACATGAGGTATAAACAACTGATACAGTAATTGGTACTAAGCTATAACACAATCAATAACTGGGTTAGTCTTTGTAGACAAAGGGGAAAAGCAAATTGAATTTATCTTTCAACACTAATGCAAAATATTGCTACTGCAAAGGCACATCTGTCTGCAGAAATTACTGACCATGCAATTTTGAATGCGGTAGTTGCCACTATGATTCTTTGTAGTTTGTTTTATTAAAACGTTATTTTCAAATTGTTCTTAGCCCTTTAAATCTTATTATCAAATATTAATATACTATAAATAAGGCTTACCACTATAATTGGCCCAAATGGATTGTTTCATGAAAAAGAAGAATTGTAACGGGCGTTTTCAACGTTATATACATAGTGCATATGCGTGCTTACAACTTAATAAAAATAATGAAGGGGCGCATAAACTTACGTTATAATTAATTAATACAACTATAT
The DNA here is from genome assembly GCF_021130785.1 of Homalodisca vitripennis. Taxonomy (NCBI): domain Eukaryota; kingdom Metazoa; phylum Arthropoda; class Insecta; order Hemiptera; family Cicadellidae; genus Homalodisca; species Homalodisca vitripennis. Next base: position 21,827,938 of record NC_060209.1, read on the forward strand.
TTTTGCTGAGTTAAACTGATAAAGAAAATTTAATTCTATATTTAAAAAAAACTAAATATATCATCAGAAATATGATACAAAAAGATCAATCCATTACTAAAGTATTAGTTTCCTCACGACGTTTTCAAAATTATAGAATGTTCTCTTTTCATAAATAATTAAAAAAACTTTAAAAAAAATTGTAGTTGTAATATTTTTACCTTGTTACACATTTATTCGTGCTATTTCACTAAATTATACTGGAAATAATTAATGTAATGATGTTTACTTTTGTACAAATTTGAAACATTCGACGTTTCTTAGACTAACTTGTGGTTAGATTTCAAAATTGAATTACCCTTAAAGATATGTTATAACAGAAGTTTTAGTACGCTTGTACTAAAAATTAAAAATACGTTTTTGGTGATGTAGTGTTTTTTATAATAATTCCAGCCCCTACAGAATTCCTCTAGCGCTTGGAAAATTAATATTCAATATGAAAGATAATAATAATCTTCATAATACATTATTCGATGTACTTAATGATTTACAAATGTATTAATCTTCTTAATAGTCCTATATGCACGCACTACGAGCCCAGGTCCCTGACAGCATTGTGGGCCAACGCTGACACCGACACCGACTGGCAACCCTCATTTATTATCGTCAGGTGTCAGACTCAGGAAAAGAATTTAATCGCCTCATTCCTCTGAACTGTTATTAAGCTTCAGATCATAAATAACATAAAAATTCCCAGTCGAGTCAATACAAACGTATTCCTTTCTTCTTGTTACAATACGGAGTTGAAAAAGGACTATCTTATCCGTTTAAAAATCATATGTTCAAAACAGCTTTAACTTGATGTTACAAAAATAGGAATTTCTTACCTCAAATTCAAACTTCTAAGATAAACAAAAACAAATTTTAACCAATTGTGAACTTTTATTTTCAAAATGTTAATTAGATTTCGTTTTCAATACGGTATACATGGTAGTGTACTTGTAAGAAATCTTAGTGCTATTTAAACACTTTTTAAAATCATTCAGCAATTTCTCTGATTAAAACTGGTTAAAAACATAAAATAGGATTTGACTATCCAACCCCTAGAAATCTTTATAGCTATCAGTAAAACGTATTGACAAATTAGAGATTTTGCTGACGTCTAGTTAGTCTGAAATATGCCTTGGCGGGATAATCGTCTTCAATTCGCTTTTTTAATCAAACAACAGTTCATAATTTAAGATTCTAAATAGTTTTTGTTTTAGGTGGCCAATTTAATATTTCCAATGTAAGTTCTACGAAAAAGTCAGTTCTGCCGCAGTCAACTTGTTAAACTCTGGCACAGCAACTGCCTAGGTGAAATGTAATACGTAGTTAATCCTTCATTGCTGTTCTATAGTAAATGATCGTGACAAGCCGTTCTGAGAATGACGCACTAAACCGTCTGCCGCAGTCAACTTGTTAAACTCTGGTACAGCAACTGTCTAGGTGAAATGCAATACGTAGTTAATCCTTCATTGCTGTTCTATAGTAAAGGATCTTGACAAGCCGTTCTGAGAATGACGCACTAACCTGTCTGCCGCAGTCAACTTGTTAAACTCTGGTACAGCAATTGTCTAGGTGAAATGCAATACGAAGTTTATCCTTCATTGCTGTTCTATAGTAAAGGATCTTGACAAGCCGTTCTGAGAATGACGCACTAACCCGTCTGCCGCAGTCAACTTGTTAAACGCTGGTACAGCAACTGTCTAGGTGAAATGCAATACGTAGTTTATCCTTCATTGCTGTTCTATAGTAAAGGATCTTGACAAGCCGTTCTGAGAATGACACACTAACCTGTCTGCCGCAGTCAACTTGTTAAACTCTGGTACAGCAACTGTCTAGGTGAAATGCAATACGTAGTTAATCCTTCATTGCTGTTCTATAGTAAAGGATCTTGACAAGCCGTTCTGAGAATGACGCACTAACCTGTCTGCCGCAGTCAACTTGTTAAACTCTGGTACAGCAATTGTCTAGGTGAAATGCAATACGAAGTTTATCCTTCATTGCTGTTCTTTAGTAAAGGATCTTGACAAGCCGTTCTGAGAATGACGCACTAACCCGTCTGCCGCAGTCAACTTGTTAAACGCTGGTACAGCAACTGTCTAGGTGAAATGCAATACGTAGTTTATCCTTCATTGCTGTTCTATAGTAAAGGATCTTGACAAGCCGTTCTGAGAATGACACACTAACCTGTCTGCCGCAGTCAACTTGTTAAACTCTGGTATAGCAACTGTCTAGGTAAAATGCAATACGTAGTTTATCCTTCATTGCTGTTCTATAGTAAAGGATCTTGACAAGCCGTTCTGAGAATGACACACTAACCTGTCTGCCGCAGTCAACTTGTTAAACTCTGGTATAGCAACTGTCTAGGTAAAATGCAATACGTAGTTTATCCTTCATTACTGTTCTATAGTAAATGATCTTGACAAGCCGTTCTGAGAATGACGCACTAACCTGTCTGCCGCAGTCAACTTGTTAAACTCTGGTACAGCAACTGTCTAGGTAAAATGCAATACGTAGTTTATCCTTCATTACTGTTCTATAGTAAATGATCTTGACAAGCCGATCTAAGAATGGCGCACTAACCCGTCTGCCGCAGTCAACTTGTTAAACTCTGGTACAGCAACTGTCTAGGTAAAATGCAATACGTAGTTTATCCTTCATTACTTTTCTATAGTAAATGATCTTGACAAGCCGATCTGAGAATGGCGCACTAACCCGTCTGCCGCAGTCAACTTGTTAAACGCTGGTACAGCAACTGTCGAGGCGAAATTGCAGTACGTAGTTAATCCGTCATTGCTGTTCTATAGTAAATGATCTTGACAAGCCGTTCTGAGAATCTCTCTGCCGCAGTCAACTTGTTAAACTCTGGTACAGTGACTGTCTAGTTTTAATGGAATAATTAATATTTCACTGCCAATCTATAGTGAATGATACTGACTAATCATAGAGTGTGAAATACTAACGCATCCATCACAGTGTATGAAGTTTGTAGCTGTGAATTGCATTGAAACATGGTTTAATAATAGGTATTTTGAGTTGGGTTGTCAGCCTGTTCTTCACGTAGTAGAAGTTTATACTTTTTGACTATGGTTTGAGTTCATAATGCAGTAGATAAAGGTTGATGTATATCTTGACATCTGTACTGGATTATTATAAGATACGGACCTTTTAAGTTAATAAAAATAACCTTTGAATAGTGAAGTTATGGCATTTACCAAAACATAACTGGATGTCAGCAAAGACCAAAGTATATAAGACTCGGCCTCCATTTAAAGTTGTAATAATTAACTTTTAATGAAACTTCTAAGAGATAATAGAACTTCTTTAATGGCAAGGCCATGCCTCATTCATGTATACAGACCTCATCACATATACTGATCATTTCTTTTAGTATATGAGCATTTCATGTTGATAACTGTAACTACATTTGACTGCAGCAAGCACCTGTGCAACTATTAAAATACAACTTTTGAAAAATGCAACCGATACTATTAAACAGAATAATTTATATTGAGAATATTCATGCCAGTATGACATTGTGTGGGAAGAATGAATGCTATAAAACCCCTCTTATTTACCGGACAAAACCTGATTTGCTGCAGTACACTGAATATTGAAATTAGTTTCCAATGAAGTTTACCTAATGTTTCGTACTGGCAAAACCCAAGAACCCTCAATAACAATTCACCTGTCACATCTGTTCCAGCAGACAACGTTTTTGTTATTGACAAAAAAACGATGTAATTTCGAGCAATGTAGTAAATACAATACAGGGAATTCGAAATGTACCAATTCATATAAGCTGTAGGGATTTCGCCTTCAATTGCCCAAAGAGTATCAATGCTTTTTTGAATACTAGTGCATTGTGAACCAATTGCTTGTACCTTGATATTCATTTTTATGATTAGTACAAAAATTAAGAGATTTCAATATAAGTGAATTAAACTTTTACGAATATTTAATATTCATATTTAATAATTAACTAACAAAGACGGTTTTAAGTATAGAACCTGTATATATATATATATATATATATATATATATATATTATATTATACTAGCTGAGTCTTAGCGAAGCCAATCACTCAAGGGTGGGGAATATTTTATTTCTATCTATCTGTATATCCACCCACAGGATATATCTAAGACGACCAACAGACTTGCAGGTTGCATGCAGGTTCATTTCTCATAAAAAACTGAGTTCTATGACAGTTCATGTCATTCCATGGGATTTGGCTGAGTGTTAGCGGAAACTTTTACATTTTTCTTCTGGGTAATCATGAAGGTAACGCAGAATAAATCAATTTGTAAAGAAACTCCATATAAACAAATGAAATGTTAACATGTCACACATGTAGCTTAACAACTCCACCACATACTTCAAAATATTTTGGCGATTTAGTGTTTAGCAAAGAGTAAAATATTTACAGTCTAGAATTTTACTATCTGAACACTAACTATTATTAGTATTATTTATATGGAAAACTAACTTAATTAACAAAACTTTGAATGTAACCTCTAACAAGACATCTTAAGAAAGAGCTTATTTGTACAATTCATATTCATATTTAATACTTCATTTCAACACATTTATATATTTTTACTAGATGTATAAGTCATCAAATCGTTCAAGAGGACCTTAGCGTGATAAAAATGAAAGCTAATCACTTAATTCGTTTTATTAGCAACATCTTCACGCTCATTTGTATATGCATGGATTATGGGTAATTGCCCTTTCCTACAAAAAACAATTGTCTATAACCGATAGAAAACAATTTTTAGTTTGTTCTCTCTCGATATATTTTGGTGTATAAAAAGAAGAGTATTCCTGTTTTAAAAAGTTGCATAGTAGACATTTACAGTAGCACCAGATACACGGGGGGTGCTGCTTTATAGTATCAGTACACTACTACGACTACAGTATAATTGTTTTCCTGAAAGTACTGGTTTATTTTTATTTTTGGCACTCCTTCACCGTGAACTATAGTAGATAACAATAGAAAATTTTGTTATACAATACTAAGTACATTGCTTTAACATCAGAAATTTCCAAAAAGATAAAAAAATATCATTTACTGTTTTGAAACTTTTAAAAATGACGTAGAAACTTTTAACTTAAACAACGTTTGATGGATTTTACATATAAAAATACAAATAATAAGTAAGAAAAGTACAATATTTAAACACATTTTAAATGGCACCACAAATGAAGGAGCCATTAAAAATGCCAGATAAATGCTAGGGTCCCCAAAGAGATCGAGAACAACGTAATTTTTAAAGTTTGTAATTAATCAAATAAGCACGTATTAAACCACTTTTCATTTTTATTCTACTGTTTTCCCTGTTGGACTTCACAAGTTCAGTTTGGACAAAGAAAATTTAAATCTGCAAGTCTACAATAATTTAAAATTAGGAACATCTAGTTAAGATCAACCTCACATATTAATAGATTGTTACTTTAAATACATTTTTAACAAGGCACGTGTGTCGGTGCGAGCAGGTGTTACTTGAAGTTCTACAACAAGGTGAGATGAAGTTTCAACCGAAGTAGGCTCTAGAGACTCGTCTTCTCATGTCGTTCCTTCAGCTGAACCCGTCAATACCATTATATCATTTCGCCTTACACACACGTTCCAAAATTAATAATTCTTATTTTTTATTTCCTTGGTCAAAACATAAGTTTATAATACAACGTAGTAATCCGGTCTGCCATATTTATAAACTAATGAACCATTCATTATAAGTACATTCTCGCACGGTGTATACAATAAAAAAAATCATTCCTCGGAGTGAGTAAATAAACATTCGGGATTCTTGGAGTGGGTAAAGATTTCGGACAATGCATATAATAAATAATAGTACATTTCTGAAATTTCTAGTAACACATGCATACGGCATTAATTAATGCTTGAATATGAAAACAACGTGAATGCACGACTGATTTTAGAACGCCGTTGGTGCACTTACGTGTAGTGAGTTCCCTGACACTCAGCCGTCCCATACACTGTTCAATTTCCTGATCCGTAATTGTCAAAGCTTGTCTCAAAATGCATGTCAGCGCGCTGATCCTTTGACCTTACAGCCTTGTTGTCACGGTCGTGTCGGACTTCACAGATTATATTCACCGAAAACCAATCTCTGTCTCTGCCTACGGCTATCACATTTATCTTGATACAGACACAGAACTTATCGTGTAGTTTAACAGTTTATCTTATCGTTTCATCACCTTTTTGGAACTCTCAGTAGGATAAAGTAGGCGTCCCCTTTCACTACGCAAAAAACGCATAAACGATTATTTCTTAAATCTGCAAAAACTCAACGAGTATTTCCCCTTTATACCGGAACTACATAAGCTCAGCTATGGCTTACAGACTTTATCGTGTAGTCAAACAGTTTATTCGCTATGTTATTGTTTCATCGCCTTTTTGGATCTCTCTTCTATACCAAATACGGAGTACCAAATACTGTCAAACGACTTTTATTTATATGAATTAAATTTGTATAAATGGCAAATTTAGTGTGGGAAAACGGTAACTTAATCTCATATGGCTGTCACAAATTATAGTAATGTTTTGGAACTGGTTAGTATTAACGTAAATATACTTTCGAATCATAGAGATGGAGACGCAGCAGGCATCTAGTAATATATAATGGTAGCAATAGAATAAGAATAAATAAAAAATGTCTTAACCAAGAACTGAAAGATTTGCAACAGTTATTTGAAACTAGGAATATTACATATGCTGCTATTTTTTTACATTAAAATGTACTCAGTTCAGAACCATTCCCGATGGGAAATATGGTAATGCCCCACCCCTGCCAATACATTAGTAACGACAAAGAGTGAAGCATCTGGAGATGGAACGAAAAACTTACGTGACTTTGACCGCACCTCTGACAAAATAACGCGTACAAAATAGCTAATATTTAGGAAATGTTTGAGTCCCATTGACGTCATGCTGATGGAAGTCGGGTTGCTGAAGAGCCGTACTTCTAGGTATGTCAAGGTATAAAAGGAGTGTAAAGTTCGAAACATAATTTAAATATAATAAATTAAAATTCTGTTAAATCGTACATCAGCCAAGTTTAAAATCTATGCAATCAATATGAAACCCTAATTAACTTTTAAACATTTTATTTCTTTATCGAGACTTTCAAATATTCTTCACAACAACTGGTGGAAAATTTGTTGCATATGATTTTTATTAGTTTATTATAATTATTATTGTCACCTCTTGACCATGAAAGTTAAAAAAAATTCCATAATATACGTAAAACATAACTAATTTTCTTTCAAAAATATCATACGACTTCATCGTGTACATCATAAGTGCTTTCACTAAGAAAACTTAGAACTTGGCTTTTGGGTTACTTAACATTGATGTAAAATAGAAATTGTAGTACTGAAATCGTATGAGATATTCAATTAAATATTTGTTTCGTTGCAGAGAAAATTTGGGATGAAGCCGTATGTGCTTGTATACGTATATTTAATTTCAAAAATATTTTGATGTAGCACGAACATGTACACTTCACGAACAGAACTCTGGTTTTAGTCTAGTATAAACTTGAATATAGTATAAATAGTATATATTGTATGGTATATAGTTGAAACGAGGAATAAACATGCAGGTACTGTAGAGATTTAGTGGATTCAGTATATGAAAATACATCGCGACTATCGCCAAGTAATGGACATAAAACGATTAAAAAATGTACGTAAAAGGTGACACAATATATATCAAGAATACAGAATAAAGAAGAAATAAGCAATGATACACGAAGGAGAAAGAAGAAAAAGACAAGAAGGAGTTACCTCTGCTGCAGTTTTGAAACTGATGCCAACTTTTCTTGCAGTGATTTTCAGACATCCGTGCGAAACATGGTAGATTATTTTTGATGTTATTTTTTGCTCCATAGAATCAATTATGTAAGTATATTTAACTCAAGTATATTTATCTATTATTAATTACTAATAGTATTTATAAGTACAGTCAGTCGTAGAAGTATTGCTCAAGCGCTATTATTAAACTTCAAATGAAAAAAACTTTTGTTAGGGTCTGTAATGAAAATCATAGAAAAATGGTGTGCGTAGGTCTTAAGGGAAGCTGAAAGCAATATGTAATGTTAAAAAACCAAAATTATGACATTTTATTACACCTTATACATACGACAAAAATAATATTGAGTTTTTGGCACCAGCATGCTTAGGTACAAATTCCTTTTAAAATAGGTACCAGCTGTTCTATACTACCGTTTTGAAACTTTCAAAAAACGTCCCCTACTGTTAAAAAATGGGGTATATGTTGAAAAGAATTATACAACTCAATTGGTTTGGCTACTATAGATACTGCAACGGTGCTCTGAAACACCCTGTGTATTATCAACGACTAAAAACCAAATATCGTAAGAATACATACAATGGAAGTCCTGGATTATTATCGTTAATGATTTTTTTCCTTAATCCTTTGTTGGGGTTGCAGAAAATGTATTCCCGGTCAATTACTGAGCAGCTTACTTTCTCTATATTGTCCGGGTACATTTCCAATATCCATGTTCATTGCCCATATCTAGTTCCAAATGGATATTGCATCTCGTATTGGTACAATATTGTAGTGCTGAATATTTGTATAATTAAATAAATAATAGTTTTTGTAGATTTACAATAAACACCATATATTTTTAAATATTTAAATTTATAAATCTATTTTTTTTTAAAGCTGAGAAAGGAAACAAGATTTTGAGATCAAATAGCCTACTTATGAGATTTTTTACTACTGAATTGTTTTTATCGGTGAACAATTAATGCAATACAAGTTTTGAAAATACAATCAAAAGATATTCCCACACCATATAACCCAACGTAAAAATATTTTACATGGAGAGCAAATAATCACAGAGGAAGTTACAGTATCTTGGAGGAAACAAGTAGAATGTGGCCAGTGAAATATGACATCATAATCTAGTGTGCGTGGTTTGCCGACGACATTAATTATGAATTGCTGACTTCACGCAAGGTTCATTCCAGTATTATACAGTCATTACATACACTGTAGTGTTCTTAATTATCCAGCACATCCACACATGTAATGACTAATAATTACCCATTATGAGCAAATTTTGGTTTGCAACACGCTTGGCAGATAGGGATTCTACGGATCCTTCCATTTTTCTTGCAAAAAACTGGTATGCCGGTATAAACATTGATTTTTGTGAACTACTAGCAGTCACCCTGGCCTCACACCCAATTAACTGGCTTTAATACAATTACCGTACATTTAATGTAGTTGATTTTGTAACATCAGAGTATAACATCACACGTACCTTCTAACTGAGCGGTTGCGCGATGTTTTGAAACTTTTTTTGCTTGACTTGGACTGTAAACACACTAACTGTAGTAATTGGATCGTCGAACACGGCCATCGGAAACGTCATCACATCACTGAAAGCGACTGGCTCTGTGTTGAACTTTTCAATGTCTAACAGTTCCACATGTTCTGATCCAGAATATAAATGATAGTAGTCTAATTCGTGAGAGGTAAAAGAATAATTCTTTTACAATTTATAATGTAGAAAAGTTATGATCAAAGGCACTCAAACGAATTGCCTCATTCAAAAAGTAAAGGAAACATACAAGACCCCGAATATTCTGCCGGCTGGTTGAAGATAAAAGGGCCACATTATTTAGAAGTTTAATTATATAAACTCAAACTCCATCTTGTTCTGGTGCATGTTTAAGTCATTGTAATAAAAATACGTCTTCGCTAACACCTACAAAGCTAAACACAACTGTTTAACAAGCGGGCGTAAATTGTGTATTTCGTACTTAACTCTTGTGCGATTACTGTTCGAGACATAGGTTAATAAAAGATATAGTGTACAGTTGAGTATTACGGTCCACCTTTTATTGGAGCTTTGTGACATAAACACATATTACAGATAACAGTTACCCGCGGCCTCACACACAGTTTAATTCTGAAAGACAAGGAAACATGAGCATTTATTTTTGAATGGCGATACAAACACAATCCTGAGATACGCCCCTGAAAGATATTCCCAATATCTTGATCCATTTTATGCCTGTGAGCAGGGCCTCGTCCGTCATCACATCAAGTAAAACCCATACAAAGACAAAGTCCAGTAACCTCAATTGTCCTGACACCTGTCGTTGAGGAAGAGATGGATAGAATAATTCAGCAGCTTCTATCGAAAAGGTCCAATTATACTAATTTAATGTCAATGTGGCTCATCAAGCAATGATCTAAACATATTGTAAGGCCTTTGAATGTATTAGTTAATCTGTCATTTCGCACAGGAGTTTTCCTCTCGCTCCTAAAAATCTCAAATGTAATCCAAATTTTCAAAACAGACGATCCCACACTCATCAATAGCTATCGGCCTGTTTCGAGTTTGCCTGTAATAAGCAAAATATTCAAAAAGCTTTTTTATTACGAATGCTTCAGTGTCTTAACAAATACTATTAGCTCTCAAATGAAAAATTTGGATTTAGAAAGGGCAAATCATCGATAGACGCAGTTGTGAGTCTTGTTGAGACGATTGTAAAGGGGTTAGAGAGTCGAAATCACACGTTAAGTGTGTTTCTCGATCTATCTAAAGCATTCGATTGTGTTGACCATCTTACGCTGCTTGACAAATTGGGGTCCCATGGCATCCGAGGCGTGCCTCTCTTGTGGCTTAGTTCATTTTTAAGCACATATCTCAAGTTGTACAAATTTCAAACCATGTTTCTAATTCAATGAAAATTATTTATGGAGTCCCTCAAGGATCAATTCCGAGCCCTATTCTGTTTCCTGCTCTATGTCAATGACATAGCATCATTATTACCACAAGGAAGAATCGTGCAGTATGCGGATGATACGACTCTCTGCTTTAATGAAACAAAAAAATCAGTTTTAGAACAAAATACCTTTTTTTGCAGTAAACAGTTGTGTGCAACATTTTCACAGCCTCAATCTAAAAAAATTCTTCAGAATACAATATTCTAAATTTTTCTTTGCGCTCTACAGACTGCGAATATATCCCGGCCAACGTGGACTCAACGTGTAATGAGTCCATATTAGAAAAGGTCTGTTCCTCGAAATTCCTTGGAATTTACCTTGATCAAGGTTTGGCATGGAATTTTCATATCGATTACGTTTGCTCGAAATTAGCCTCAGTCATTTATGTGCTGATATCTCTAGCTAAATACTGCCCTATGCAGGTTATGATGACGGCCTATTATGGCTTGATCTATCTCACCTATGGACTAGTGCTTTCGGGTGCATGTGCAAGTAACCAATTTTTAAGAGCGTTCTAGCTTCATAAACGAGCGATACGCATCATTGCAAAATTAAAATTAAGAGAGTCGTGCAGGCCAGTTTTCAAAACTGTTGACTCTGCCAAGTCTCTACATTTTAGAAACAACGTCATGTTGTATGCTTAAATGCACCTTCGCCAACGTATGGGATGTTCACTCGTACGAGACAAGAGGCAGAGAAAACTACCGAACCAGGAGAGATAGGACGGTTGTTCATGAACGTTTGCTATCACAGGCAGGAATTCATCTCATCAACATCTTGCCAAATGAAATTAAAAATTCGCCTACGCATAAAGCATTTAAAACTAGTTTGAAACCCTGTTTAATGTCCAACGCTTTTTGTAGCGTGAACGAGTTTATGGCGTATAATTGGGAGACCGCACAATCAGAAGACCTATTCTCGAATTGAGGTGGATAAAAAATTGGCGATGAATGGAGCAGAGTGAGTGTCAAAAGGTATGTATGAAGATTTCGATGTAGCATTTGTGTCATAATTATTAGATACTTGACGTTTGCTATACAAATGTAATTTTTGTCTCCGCAATAAATACTTGATTATTGTCTATTGACTATTTTGATCTAATTTTACAGATGGAGTACCTGAAATTGGAGAGTGAAACTGTTTTTTATAAGTATCTCTGAAATTTCTCCAATATTTCATCATTTATGAACGATTTCAGAAAGAACTGAACCGAGATTTAGTCAAGTGCAGGGAATCCAAAGTATAAAGTGAGACTAAATTTAATAAACACACTACAAAGTCGCATTTAACATCCAAACAAAGAAAAATGTCTACACATAACATGATATTAGTAAAGTGAACTGACTTTGACAGATCAATTACAGCAAAAATTTACTAACACCTGATTAAATATGTATAGATAATAATACTTAATATTCACGACTTCGACATAAGCTTACAAACACTTTTACTGCCTGATAATTAAGCCAAAAAGAAGACTTTAGGGATAGTGGGGTGTAGTGCGGAGGGATTTTCGATACCTTAAGGGGATTTAATAATAGGGATTCGGAACCCTAAGAGGACCAATGTAAAATTTCAGTATAACTGGTGCATTAGTTTTAACGTGATTAAATAATAAACTCAGAGAGAGACACCATAAAATTGTCATTATAACAGTATAGTCATGACTTTATAGCACGTATTGGTAGAATACTTGTGTAATGTAATGTAAAGTTAAAAATAAACAACGTGGCTGGCTAGCGTCAAACAACACACTCTACCAACCTAACCGATGTGAAATTCCCATCTCACCAGCCACATGGCCGGTTGCATCAACTGCTGTACAATTGTGTGTTTCAAAGACCTTGAATAACAGAATAGCAATTAATTGCTATCAGCCGAATAAATAACATCGGTTCGTGCTTGCTAACCACGTTAAATACATCGTAGTCATTTAACAAAATCATTAGTTCCATTTAGTTCCAACTAAATTTATATAATTACAGCGTGTCAACACCTAACCGGATAATTCGAATGTCCGGATAACCTAAGGTCTACTGTGAACGTTGAAAAATAGTTCGTAGAATATTGAAATAATATAAATAGACTTAAATTGCACATGCTAATATTGATTAGCACAACAAAGTGTTGGCTATTGGAAATATGAATAATAATTAGGATGGTTACAGTTATGTATAGCCCGTAAGCGTTACTGTAAACATATGTATTGCTATACGATCTTAAATCCAATATTCCTTCATATGGAAATTATTTTTGACTTCCCCCGATGGCACGTGGAAAGAACCGACTATATTTGATTTCAATCCTATTTAAAACTGTGAGATTTCTTATACGTTATAGGGACTTAAATATTAGACCTTTGTATTTTAAACATTTATTCGGTGCATATACTATGTTATTGAAAAAATTTATTTTTAATTTTTATTAATTACTCGCTTTATTGTAAAATGAGCCGATTTAACTTCAGTCAAAAAGGCAATCTCAATAAAAAGAGTTTACCACTCTAAGTATCTAATATCTCTAAATAGTTTACCACTGTATTTATCAAATATATCGAATGAGTTTTTTACAGTAAGTATCTAATATCTCGACAGAATTTATCACTGTAAGTATCTAATATCTCGACATAATTTATCACTGTAAGTATCTGATATCTCGACAGAATTTATCACTGTAAGTATTTAATATCTCAACAGATTTTATCACTGTAAGTATCTAATATCTCGACAGAGTTTATCACTGTAAGTATCTAATATCTTAACAGAGTTTATCACTGTAAGTATCTAATATCTCGACAGAATTTATCACTGTTAAGTATCTAATATTTCGACAGAGTTTATCACTGTAAGTATCTAATATCTCGAAAGAATTTATCACTGTTAAGTATATAATATCTTAACAGAGTTTATCACTGTAAGTATCTAATATCTCGACAGAATTTATCACTGTAAGTATCTGATATCTCGACAGAATTTATCACTGTAAGTATCCAATAACTCTACAGAATTTATAACTATAAGTATCTAATCTCGACAGAATTTATCACTGTAAATATCTAATATCTCGAAAGATTTTATCGTTTGAAGTATATAATATCTGGTAAGTCAAGTCACCTGGCACTAATTTAGAAGCAATTCAGATTTTTATTTACCAGCTTGATAATTTACTAGAGATGGAATATGCAAATAATGTCTTACGTTCTTGAAATTGGTTCCTGTATCTTGTATTGATGTAGTCTATTTTTTTATCCTGGATCATCAAACAACAACTGCAATATCGGTGACAGAAATTTTAAAATTTAGAGATAGTAAAGTGAAATAGTCACCATACGTAGAGTAATAGACATAATAGAGTAGACCGAGCAAGTTTTCAAATAAATAATTATAGAATTTTCGAAATTTATTTCAGGTATTATTCGATTTTAGCACTTTAATTTTAGTACAATACGTTTCCGATTTGTATTTACCACATACACATCTTAGTCTGGAATCTAAAAATACATTAAGTTAGTTTATTAGGGTGAGAACTACCTAAGGTGAGGAGTGGAATTATATTTTGATGCATTTTTGTATTGAGGATATTAAATGACATTTGTTTAAATATATATACTACTAAATAATGATATAAGGGCAGTAATGATAGTAACATTACAATTGTGTATGAATGATGCTAGTGTTTTACTATTTTGTTTTGTTTGGTTCAATATTCGTTTCATCAAACAGATTTACTGACAAACCCAATAACAACATCGAACTAAATACTATCATCTATCGCCTAGGACTTCCGATAATGGACAATGGTTTATTTCATTTATGTCTTTGGAATACATAATATGAACTCGGCAATTTTCTAATATACAAAATTAAACAACGTACTTGTGATGTGATGTGATATGATGTATAATATTATCTTTGTTTTTAATAAATAAATAAGTGAAATATAAAATAACGATTTTAGATATAAATATAATTACATAGCGCTCAGAAGTATTTAAATTTTTTCACAAGTCCACAAAAACAATACTTTAGAATTTAGCATTTTACTGGGAGCACCATTGGTAAGTGGATTGGCAAGCTATAAGCAATTGAAAACGGGGTAGTTATTACACAATAACAAAGATATGTTTACTTTGTTGCCATTATTGCCAAACAATAAGAGAACAGAAACAAAGTGATAGATACAGGAGTGTTTTGGTATACTGACTGCCAACTTTGCAGATAAACAATCCAGTTAACTTGTGTTTCTGTAGATGTATTTTAATTGGTTTGTAGCAGAAACATGTTTTCAATTTCATTAATTAGTTTTTCAGGCAGACTTTAAATTTATAATAATATAATACTTATACCAAATAATTAAATATTTAAAAACAACTTATAAGCCATATTGAAATATTTAAAAATCATTTTATTTTTTTCTCTCTTTTAGGTATTAAAGTTTAAAACTATAACGGGTTATAGTGACTCTAAAAACTGCCGTACTTATATAAAACTAGCCTTGGCAAATAACTTTCCTATCATCATATCGTGCCACACCCCGTTCGCTAATCACAAGCCTTGGCAACTTACTTCCCTGACTATCATAATATCAGGTATATAAATGCTACTGGCATCTAAAAGATATATTATTGTTTTGCGCTATTAATATTTAAAATAATAAATTAATATTTATCACTAGTTGCAGATAACATACTAGAAACTGTCCCTATATATACCCTCAAGGTACGTAAAACATGTACCTTTGGTAAAATATTCTGTCCAAACAAGACAGAATAGCTGTTATTTATGTTACTATGATTTTTCACGTTCACACATCTTGATTAGGGTCAGCAGTAAATTCATTCCAGCTGCAAAGAAGGCGTTACATTTTCATTAGGTTAAAGCAACCCTTTCCACTTATGTAAACATTTGTTAGCGTGTTATATAATATTATTTTCAATAAGCTTCCAACTATTCTAATTTATGTATATTTAAATACTACTTACTGTTAAATAGATTTCAAATCCTGTAATTTAAGATACATTATTTAGAAATATCATTGCCGCTTGCTAAAGAAGATTGCTCGATGAATAACGGAATGTTCTGCTTTTAGAACATCTGAAATATACGCCATAACATACATTGTTCCATATAATTAACGAGTAGTAATAGTCAGGGTTAATGTGTTAATGCAAATTTTTTTCCCCGTAATGTACGTTTTAAGTATATGCGATTCGTTTTTAAACGCCACAGAAATGTATTCTATGATGTATGAAGGTGAATTACAAAATGTGAGCAGAAAGCCTTTATAGAAAAGTCTGCATAGGTTTGTAAATGTAATAATATTGTTACTTATGGTCCCAGACCAATAATAATCCAACGTAAGCGCCATCTCATATTCTCACCTTAAGAAAGAGGTGTCTCAAAATATCCATACTGTTAATCATCGAATTTCCGAGATATACTTATCGTCTTTTCAACTTGCGATTGAGATGTACAAAAATATTCCTTAATGTTAATCATAAAAATTTGGATAGCTTTTATCTCCTTATCAACGTGAGATTGAGATGTACTTAAATATTCCATACTCATAATCATGTACACCCAAAGAGCTCTATATCAATTTGAAAACGAGATGTCCTCAAACATCCTTACTGTGATAATGAACATTCCGAGTGCTCCTTACCTCCTTATAAACTTGAGATTGGGATGTCCTCAAATATACCTTACTTTAATGATGGACACTCCAAGAGCTCCTTATCTCATTATCAACTGGAGATCGAGATGTGCTCAAACATTCTTTACGAGCAATCTTGAAAATTCTAATGGATTATCACATTTTTAACCTAGTTATTCTCCTTAAATAAAATCCGGAACCTTTTGAAAGTGAGCATTTTCAAATATTCTTACTTTCTTAGAGAGATAAAACAGTGAAAGATATTCTGCTGTCAATTACAGACATTAGGAGAAATGTTCATCTCTTTTAACTCTCCTATTCTCTCTACGCCAAAACAACTAGGGGTCTTAAAGTTTATTAACATATAATTCCTTACACAGATTTTGCATAGATGGTTTCGATGTATAAGGGCACCTATGTAACATATACATTACGTTGTATAATTCTATATAGTCCATATACTAGTAATACTCGAACTAATTTACTGCCTTATTAATGCTCTTTCGTGGAGCGATTAAATAATTTCATTAGTTGACAGGCCAATAAGTATTTAAAGGTCTATTTTTTACAAAATCTTTTTTCTTAAAGTTTTTTTTTTTTTTTAAGGATTATACTGTATATAGATAAATCTTATGCTAATACATACATACATACATATATATATTAAATACTAAAAATATGTATGTGTGTGTGTTTGTGTGTGTGTTTGTGTGTGTGTGTGTGTGTGTGTGTGTGTGTGTGTGTGTGTGTGTGTGTGTGTGTGTGTGTGTGTGTGTGTGTGTGTGTGTGTGTGTGTGTGTGTGTGTGTGTGTGTGTGTGTGTGTGTCATGCTGATATATGAACATATGGATATTATGAACATCTCAGAAATTTGGTTTTGTGTTTATTCGTATCTTACGCTGATTCATTATCCCTGAAGAAGATAAACGCCTTAAAGATTTGCTTTTCCAGCTACAATACAGTTCTAATTAGTTTGCCATAAGGGTGATCTAACATAATTAATTTCATTAATGCCTCATACCTGATGTTCACAGATTTACTGATTTTTTCATGGACAACCCTAAATTAAGCACTCTTCTACTGCAAATTTATGTAGAAATATTACAATTTTAGTAATTTATTCCATGAATTTCGAGATATTGAGCGAAGGATTTTCCCGACCGCTCTGATTTAGTGTCTTCGCTAACGCACAGACAACAATGAGAACAATACATAAGAATTTTGGATTTCAAAGGAAGTTGTATGTATCTTAGATCCATGTGTTATTATTACTATTTGATGGATACACTTATGGCTTTTAACAATATTGAAATTATAAAAGCTATTCTGCTTACTGGTATATGCATAAATATAAATTCTGAAAGTATTGTATTACTTCATAAATTTGTGTTTGAGCAAAGTTTTATACATTGTAACGTTAACGCTAAACTATGCAACATTTATTTTTATAAATTATATAAACTTCAATGACTGGTTTCAGTAGAATATATAAATAACATGTATAATTTAAAACCTTGAAAAGTGGTGAAAAATTTCAAATATTAAAATTTAGTTTGGTAATTTTTTTTAATATTGAACACTACTACAATATGAAGTATTAAACTTTGTTCAACGTATGCCACCGTTGCTAAACCTTGTTCCCTCAGCTCATTTATTCTCTTTGCCGTTTCATTTGTAAGGATATTATATTTGACGACAGGGTCTTCAGTACTTCAGGGCAGGGAGTCTCTAGGGGCCTAAATGTAATCAGTAGCCAAGAGAACCAAACTCTCCTTGGGACCGTATTACTCGTCAAAAATCGACCTAACCTTTCTTCCGGTGGAGTTTGGATCTGACAGATTGTGATTCAGCTACGAATTATTAATGATTGTAAGTAAATTTTTATTCTTGTTTGATCTTAATTGAAGCTTTTATAAATGAGACGAATCAAAGTAATATACATGACAATGAAGATTTAACACTTCGCCTTAAGTAAAAATTATGTCCCAACCTCTCAATTTAAAAATTATTTAACATTTCCCGGGAGCTGTAGTGGGAAAAGGAGTCTTAATAAGTCAATTAATACCACCAAGGTAAACCCTCAATATGTAAATTCGTATAATCTACGTGTTTACGTGAATGAGTGTGAGTGTGAAAAATGTAAAACCTTAACCTGTAAATGGTTTAGCAGTTCTTGCTCCCTTTTGATAATATTCAGTGTATGTCGAGAGAGGCTGGAACTACTTCAGGATATGATAGTTGACACAATACAAGCAGAAAAGTTCATATGAAAATATGTCCTATCTTTATTGTGTGTCTGTCAGTTTGTGTGTTTTTATTGAAGATTTCATATCGCAGAACTTAGCTGACGCCTGCTATGCTAATAAAAGGGATGATACAAACATATAAATACCTATTATCAATTTCAACTTCAAAATGGTGGCATTTAAAATAACTTTACTCTTAAAATATTTCAATCCTACGTAAATATTACAGGAACTATTTGTTGTTAATGTAATTAAAGAACTAACCATACAGACTTTGTTTAGATCGGTTGAGAAATAAAATAACTATATACATTTTAGTCGGCCAGTGTTTGTGCTAACACTTGCGAAACATCCTGTATATTAACATCTCTGAGAATAAATTAAATAGATTTGACAATTACCCCTTCTTCCCCTCCCCTTAAGACTACGGGACTATATTAAATAGGATGACCAATTCAGTAATACGTTACATTAAAATGTCTTGTTCAGAAGTAACCAACCAGTCCAAGAAAACCGATTTTCAATTACTCCTCTACTCACAATTTGTATCGTTTTCATCAATAAAAAATTAAATTTTAACTTAACTTTATGATTGGTGCAATCCAGCTAGACATCTATAACTTACACAGTTCTTCATCTTTTGTCCTGACTTTTAAAACGCCGGTAAGTATCACAGGATAAAGTTATTGTCGACAACCCTTTACTTATCTCTACAAATTCCTCTGTTATAAATATTATTGGATTAATACTTATTTGTATTTTATGCAATTCTGTGTTTTCCCAATAACCAATCAACGTATAGTGTAGAACGTTTGGAAGTTGTTTTGAAAACTTAATTTAAATACTTGGGATACATATAATTTTGCATTTAACAACTTACATTTTAATTGATTTTTCTACCGTTTGATACAAAACTTTCTACTTTCAAAACTTCGCTTAGTTAAAAACTCAATTAATAGTGATAAATCTAGTGATAAGAACATACAAACTAGTACCAACATTGTTATAATGAAAGTCTAAACCTATCGAGTGATAATGGGGGTCTTATAGTGAGGCATCGCGGAGGGTGGGTAGTGGGTGTAATACCCGGAAGTAAGCTGATCGACCACCGGAAATGTACCCTACTCTATCTGGATTATGGCCGGAAATGTGGTCAACAGATATAGGCATTTTCATTGTCAATTATTCTCATTCATTTTACCCTCCATAGGCTAAAATAATTTTCTGGTAGGGTACAATACAGGAAATTAAATAGCCAAGCTTGCAAACCAGTTTTTAAGAAACATTACGTCAGGGTTTCTATGCTTGATCGTTTCGGAATTGTAAGTATAATGTTTATATTTAAAAATAAAAAGTTTCTTTCATGACTTACTATGTAGGTTTATTTTAATATATATATATATATATATATATATATATATATATATATATATATATATAAAATTTCCTACATATATATTGAAAAGTTCCTACCAATTATAAGCTTTGTAACTAATATTACCATGTGGAAGTGCCTCTGTTTGTTTGTTTTGTCAACTACTCAACCAATTGTACTGAAATTTTACATGGAAATTCTTGCGATTCTTGCAATAAATATAGGACTATTCTTATTCCCAAAATCATTTCGGGCTACGCCCCACTTGTCTTTAAAGTAACTAGCTCGTATCTTCGTCTATAAAGTTATGTGATATTAATCGAATGAGCCTGTAAATGTAATTTCAATTTGTTTCCGTTTTTGGCAAGAAAATTTTCTAAAAGTAATCATAATGTTTAATGCCGATTTAGATTTCATCGATTATATCAGTACTAATTTACCTTAGAAAATGTCCTAAAACATAACAAGGTCGGTATTTGAATACGAGGACTCCTTTTGAAGCTCTGAATAGACTAAAATATTTTTAAAATTTTGCCATAAATTTAAACAGTTATGAAACCTGTCTAATTTGTCTTTTGACAAAAATAGGCTTATATTTTCATAATCGGAAGAGGGGCAAAATCTGGTTTGGAATAAAAATACTAAGACCGTAGTAAATTAAAATGACCATAAATATACACTTTGTAACACAGTTACTTGATCTTGGGAAGAAGCCAAACTCAAAATTGGCGTCGAAAACATAATTCACCCGAACCAGAAGTGCTAAAACAGCTGCAAAATCTGCGAAATTGCGTGCAAAACCGCAGGTAACTGCTAGTAAACTAAGTAAATTTTCAAACCTTTTAAGATTGAACTGTAGGAGAGAAAATCCCAGAAGGTATAAATTTATGCTTCAATTTCTATGTTATCTAGTTTATTAATATGACGGAATCATAATAGAGGTAAATAAATAGATACGATATATGTGATGCTGAGATCTGAACACCTGGCAAGATATGTAAGTAGGTGGATAAAGTGTTAACATTGTTCTGTTGTAATGGTGCACATTACAGTTTTTAATGCATGAGAGGTTTGCCAGTACAAGGCCAAAACATAACCATCTCACAAATGGTTTATAATGGAATCTATCACACGCATTGTGCCAGGAACGGACGGATTTAGTTCCGCCCAGCAGGGAAACACAATACTGAATTAGGTCATGCATTGCTGGTATAGGTCTAAGCTGCATTCTGTTCTCTATTAGGCAGAATATCGTCTTCCACATATAGCAGTTTAATTGTCTATTCATAATTTACAATTTGTATTTTCAGCTTTCACATATAAGCACTTTAGTATGTATTAAGTATTATGTATTATGTATTAGTATGTATTAATCTAACAAAGATAAACGAAAATCATTATATATAATGATTCCCGTTTTAGAGTCATTAGACGTCGGCGCAAGCAATTAAGTGGTACTAAGAAAAAGTGGAGCTATTGTTTGATGAGAGGCTATCAACGTTTTAGAGTTTAATTTATTTCCATCGTCTCAACTGTTACAGCGGCCTAAAAATTGAGATATTATACTAATGATAATGTTTTAACTGTCTTAAAGTTTCAATTATGAAAGATGGTAACTTAATTGTGTAAGATTGATTGCGATAGATATAAGCAAATGGAATGCATCTAAGACAGTTATTATATCTTGTAAGCCTTAATATGATTTTAATTTATATCCAAATAATCATTAAAACCAAAATATTTAAATAAAGTACATTAATTTATTTATAGTTGTACAGAAATGTCTGAGATGGTCGAACCGTAAGATCTAATTATAGACGTCCATAATTAATCAGATAAGTCGCTAATCAGCATTTTAGAGTTTAATTTATTCTATTATCTCTATTAATACTAAGTATTTAAAAAATGTTTGTGATATTTGTACCAACGGTATTGTTATATAGTGTGGAAAATTTTTAATGTTTCTCCTAGGAGAAACTATTTTGCTTATACTTTGTAAATAATCAAATATCACAGTGTTTAAGACATAACTAATTTGAGCCTTGTAATTATTTTCATTAAATCATTATTCTCAATTGAGCAAATTGTATATAAATGTAACAATAATCTAACGAAGCTCCCAATAAATTCAAAGTCAACGTAATAATGATGCATATGAAGTCCATAAGAACTTTTAACTTTTGCAAAAGTGTCATACGATGGTACCCTTAATGTAAATGTTTTGTAAACCATCCTCGTAATTCTTGTTCAAACAGAGAAAAAATAGTATTTAGATCCTCTTAAATAAGTATAAAAATACCAATAAAATTCATGGTAAAAATATAAAATGGCTCACCAGCGTTTTGATGGGTTAAACTTAGTCATATATATATATATATATATATATATATATATATATATATATATATATATATATATATAATTTGTTTAAATGGCAGTATCCTTATTTATTGTTTTCAGTAAACATTGAATCACATAAAGTACTTGCTCCGCCGGGACTCGAACCCGGATCTCTCACTTGCCGGGTGAATATGCTACCAATTTTTTGATTCAATGTTTATTGAAAAACTTGTATGTATATTGTTTATATATATATATATATATATATATATATATATATATATATATATATATAAATAAGCAAATATTTTACATGAATATTAAGCAAATATTTTACATGAATATTAAGATAACATAATCATGTTTTATGGCTCTAAATAGATTTTATTTAATAATATATACATACATTTCAGTCACGTTAAATCAAATTATACCGTTCAGATTAAGCCAACAACAATACAGAGAAAAATTTAAGAGTCTCATTGAAATCCTAACCGAACACTTGAAAACTAGTTATGTATGCCATAATTCTTCACTATAATAAGGCATTTGACTGTCTTTGGCATAAACAATTTATCAAGAAGCTGACTATACTAGGTATAGCTCAATAGCAAAGAAATGGTTCATTAGCCATTTCAAGTGAAGAACGTAACAAGTAGGGTTCCCGCAAGAGCAACAGGAGATCCTTACATTCAAAACTACTGCTAATGAATAAGGGCATGCAACAGGGATAATTTTTATGTCCTCTCATATTTATATTCTCCACTAACTAACGACTACCATAAATCTGCAGGAAATGTAGGCTATTCGTTAATATTTTCTGAGAACTCTTTGCTTCTATTTGAAGAAGATATGATGAACTTAAAAATCAAATGAATGTACCTGTAGAAATTACCTTGTAAATCAAGGTTAATTTATGAGAAATAGATATCATGTCTTTCACCCGGCATATATCTGAAAGAAGACTCAGTTACTGGGCGTGATTCTGTACTGAAGTGTCTTTGAATCAACATCCAGAAACAATGTGTAAGGATATAAACACATGTTTCTATGTATTGATAAGAATAGAATTAGTCTACAACGGAAAGTTAGATAGCATACTTTTCGATGATTGGAAGCAAAATAAGACATGTCCTAATTGTAAAGAGTTCAACAGCATATAAAAACTTTATTAACGTGTATTGGCATCTAATATAAGCGGTTACAAATACTTCAAGCCATAAAAAGCTGCAGCGAAACCTTTAAAAGCCTGCATAAGTTCCCTTTGAATCCAAGATTATAATATGTATACAATTCGAAACCAGATTCGAAAAAACCAATCCGTTCACAGCTAGGTACACACTAGGACAAGATCTTACTCTTTCTTCTCGACCTCACACCGTTCTTCTTACCTCGAGAAACCCCCTTTTAATTGAGGTTCGACTCAACAATGGAAATAGCTTCAAGGGAACTCAATCCATTAATCAAAATATAATACAGTCTAGTAAGTAACTTAAGCTACAATATCAATACACTTAAAGCTCGTATATTTATTAGCTCCAAACCCCACCAATACAGCTATAAAAATTAGTTTGTACTAACTACAAATCAAATTACCAATCAAAAAAGGAAATAATAACACATAATAAAACAAAATATATGATATAAATTATTTAATATACTTTATTAAAATTGTACTAAATATACGTTTAAATATAGCCATCGAAATCTATGATTATTTTTAAGATATATAACATCTGAATAACTTTTTTTGGCTGTACAAAATAGAAATTACAAAAAAGGTAATTCGCATTTTTACAAAGTTGAATTTTAGAGAGTCGTTTAGAATTATTTTTTTTTAATTGGCAACTGTTGACTGTCATTGATTTAAATATTTTAGAAACGTCACTTTGTACGTTTAAACGTGCCTTAACCAGAGGCCTATACCTATACAAGTTTGAAACAAGAAGCAGATATAACTACCAGAATAGTATGCGCTAAACGATGGTTTATGCACCTTCACAAACAAATGTTCTTTTTATAAAACGGTTACTCAATTCAATTAAAACTTCTTTGATGCCAAAAGTGTTACAATCTCGCCTCAAACGTTTCGTGGCAGCCATTTTAGTGGAAAGCCAACTGCAAACCATAGTGTTGAAGAGTTTCTGTGATAATCGATTGAGAGATCACTCAGTGAGAAGATTGGTTGAAATTGGTGACGGATCACTGCGAGTGTGAATATGGTTGTAGTTTGAAGGTGGTCTCGACTTTGCATACATCTTTAACTTAAAAATTGACGTTTACAGTAAATAAATGATTTGAGTAGATTACATTTAGTTTTTTATTCGCAGTTACCCACTGCTTCCCTCGCAATTTCGTAGGCTTTACACTTCTTGTTCCAGTAAATTATATTTCTGACGAAAATGTTTGCCTTGTTGCCACAATCAAGAAATGTATCAAAAACGTTGAGTAATTAAATATCTAATTTAATTTAATTTAATTAATTTTTCAATTTTTGGACAGTGTTTTTGTTTGCTTGGTAGATGTCTGATTACCGAAAAATCTCGATTGATAAAAAATCCGTTTCCCTTTGCCTAGGAACTGCGTAGAGGCAGCGTATTGTTACATTAGATATATTTGTTAGTCTATACTGATACTCCGTGGTGCCTCAAATATTTTGTGAAATTAATTCATATTTTCACATATTCACATAAAAAACGTCATTCCTGAAAAGAATAACAAAATATAGGAAGTAGTTCCCTGATGTTTAGTGTACACTTACAGTTTCCAGAATCGAAAGTTGTAGAGACCAATGGGATACTCGACTGTGTCCTCTTTTATCTATAACATTCACTTTGATTTGTTTTTTGTTTTTTTATTTCACCAATATAATACAAAAAACAAAACTACTTGCTTAAATCGTTAACACAGGCAAGACCTATTCTAAAAACGATTATCACATCTAAGTCCAAATATATTCAATTGCTTACCTGATTTCATTTTTGACTCTTTTGAACTCCTCTTCAAATCCATCCAAGGATCCCGTCTTTTTTATGGTGATTTGTTTAATAACATATCTTATCATCTACTATTTAGTTCATCGTGGTATTAATAGTTATAACTATTTAAAGAATTATTATTATAACCTTTTTCGTATATTGATATTGTTAAAGATTTTTCATATGTTGGTATTGCTCTTTGATTATGTTAATAGCTAGACGTTAAATGTTAGTTACGATTCTGAAATTTTAAATTTACTCTATAAAATATCCTGATCCATTTTAATTACGATAATCACCAGCCTGTAGTAATACTGAGCAAACTAGATGATACAATATACTAAGTTTCTAATGTAGCTACATTGTACCGATATTTTAATTTAACAACAATTTACAGTTGTAGTACATTTTACGTACGCTACAAACAGTAAAAGCTTTAATATGTCATATAAAGAGCTAATTAGCTTTGCAATAGGGTGTAAACATGTGGTATAAACAACTGATACAGTAATTGGTACTAAGCTATAACACAATCAATAACTGGGTTAGTCTTTGCAGACAAAGGGAAAAGCAAATTGAATTTATCTTTCAACACTAATGCAAAATATTGCTACTGCAAACGCACACCTGTCTGCAGAAATTACTGACCATGCAGTTTTGAATGCGGTAGTTGCCACTATGATTCTTTGTAGTTTGTTTTATTAAAACGTTATTTTCAAATTTTTCTTAGCCCTTTTAATCTTATTATCACATAGTAATATACTATAAATTAGGCTTACCACTATAATTGGCCCAAATGGATTGTTTCATGAAAAAGAAGAATTGTAACGGGCGTTTTCAACGTTATATACATAGTGCATATGCGTGCTTACAACTTAATAAAAATAATGAAGGGGCGCATAAACTTACGTTATAATTAATTAATACAGCTATATTTTTGCTGAGTTAAACTGATAAAGAAAATTTAATTCTATATTTAAAAAAAAAAAAAAAACTAAATATATCATCAGAAATATGATACAAAAAGATCAATCCATTACTAAAGTATTAGTTTCCTCACGACGTTTTCAAAATTATAGAATGTTCTCTTTTCATAATTAATTCAAAAAACTTAAAAAAAATTGTAGTTGTAATATTTTTACCTTGTTACACATTTATTCGTGCTATTTCACTGGGTTATACTGGAAATAATTAATGTAATGATTTTTACTTTTGTACAAATTTAAAACATTCGACGTTTCTTAGACTAACTTGTGGTTAGATTTCAAAATTGAATTACCCTTAAAGATATGTTATAACAGAAGTTTTAGTACGCTTCTATTAAAAATTAAAAATACGTTTTTGGTGATGTAGTGTTTTTTATAATAATTCCAGCCCCTACAGAATTCCTCTAGCGCTTGGAAAATTAATATTCAATATGAAAGATAATAATAATCGGCATAATACATTATTCGATGTACTTAATGATTTACAAATGTATTAATCTTCTTAATAGTCCTATATGCACGCACTACGAGCCCAGGTCCCTGACAGCATTGTGGGCCAACGCTGACACCGACACCGACTGGCAACCCTCATTTATTATCGTCAGGTGTCAGAGTCAGGAAAAGAATTTGATCGCCTCATTCCTCTGAACTGTTATTAAGCTTCAGATCATAAATAACATAAAAATTCCCAGTCGAGTCAATACAAACGTATTCCTTTCTTCTTGTTACAATACGGAGTTGAAAAAGGACTATCTTATCCGTTTAAAAATTATATTTTCAAAACAGCTTTAACTCAATGTTAACAAAAATAGGAATTTCTTACCTCAAATGCAAACTTCTAAGATAAACACAAAACGAATTTTAACCAATTGTGTTTTTTTATTTCAAAATGTTAATTAGATTTAGTTTTCAATACGGTATACATGGTAGTGTACTTGTAAGAAATCTTAGTGCTATTTAAAAACTGTTTTAAATCATTCAGCAATTTCTCTGATTAAAACTGGTTAAAAACATAAAATAGGATTTGACTATCACATCCAACCCCTAGAAATCTTTATAGCTACCAATAAAACGTATTGACAAATTAGAGAACTTGCTGACGTCTAGTTAGTCTGAAATATGGCTTGGCGGGATAATCGTCTTCAATTCGCTTTTTAATCAAACAACAGTTCATAATTTAAGATTCTAAATAGTTTTTGTTTTTTAGGTGGCCAATTTAACATTTCCAATGCAAGTTCTACGAAAAAGTCAGTTCTGCCGCAGTCAACTTGTTAAACTCTGGCACAGCAACTGCCTAGGTGAAATGTAATACGTAGTTAATCCTTCATTGCTGTTCTATAGTAAATGATCTTGACAAGCCGTTCTGAGAATGACGCACTAACCTGTCTGCCGCAGTCAACTTGTTAAACTCTGGTACAGCAACTGTCTAGGTGAAATGCAATACGTAGTTAATCCTTCATTGCTGTTCTATAGTAAATGATCTTGACAAGCCGTTCTGAGAATGACGCACTAAACTGTCTGCCGCAGTCAACTTGTTAAACTCTGGTACAGCAATTGTCTAGGTGAAATGCAATACGTAGTTAATCCTTCATTGCTGTTCTATAGTAAATGATCTTGACAAGCCGTTCTGAGAATGACGCACTAAACTGTCTGCCGCAGTCAACTTGTTAAACTCTGGTACAGCAATTGTCTAGGTGAAATGCAATACGTAGTTTATTCCTTCATTGCTGTTCTATAGTAAATGATCTTGACAAGCCGTTCTGAGAATGACGCACTAACCTGTCTGCCGCAGTCAACTTGTTAAACGCTGGTACAGCAACTGTCTAGGTGAAATTGCAGTACGTAGTTAATCCGTCATTGCTGTTCTATAGTAAATGATCTTGACAAGCCGTTCTGAGAATCTCTCTGCCGCAGTCAACTTGTTAAACTCTGGTACAGTGACTGTCTAGCTTTTAATGGAATAATTAATCTTTCACTGCCAATCTATAGTGAATGATACTGACTAATCATAGAGTGTGAAATACTAACGCATCCATCACAGTGTATGAAGTTTGTAGCTGTGAATTGCACTGCTGTGAACATGGTTTAATAATAGGTATTTTGAGTTG
This sequence comes from Homalodisca vitripennis, assembly GCF_021130785.1. Taxonomy (NCBI): domain Eukaryota; kingdom Metazoa; phylum Arthropoda; class Insecta; order Hemiptera; family Cicadellidae; genus Homalodisca; species Homalodisca vitripennis. The sequence continues at coordinate 21,856,446 of NC_060209.1, forward strand.
GGTTGACAGCCTGTTCTTCACGTAGTAGAAGTTTATACTTTGACTATGGTTTGAGTTCATAATGCAGTAGATAAAGGTTGATGTATATCTTGACATCTGTACTGGATTATTATAAGATACGGACCTTTTAAGTTAACCCTTTCCGGGCCAGGCGGCAATATATTCGCCTTGATATTCGTCGTTTTCTTAAATAAATACGACGTCAAATGATTAAAGTTTTTATGTTTTCTTATTCCCTGGTATATTTATAGATAATTAATATGAATATCATTTTTATTTTGGAGGTCTATGCATTTTTATTTCGTAATTGTCACGTGACATTATCAGCTGACTCGATCTTTTGTTAATTCTTATACTTTAGTGTAATCGTACTATTGTATGCTGGATTCTTTCTTTCATTATTTTATTTTGTGGTTGTAAATATTAGTAGTGTTAGTAGTTACGTGCTTAGCTATTGTGTGTAGTAGTTACAATGACTAACAATTTGCGATCTCACGGGAGTGAAATTGTAAGTAGCATATTTGTAAATAGAAAAAGTGTAAATAAATTTCAAATAAAATTATGTCAATATTTCTTGGTAAATAGTGTTTTTAACTGTATTGAAACTGTTTATGGATCCTACAATCATCTGTTTTACCGGTACATCCATAATGTAAATATTTATTTTAAGTTTCTTGCAGTGTAAGAGTCAGTTGCTTTAATCACTTGTTGCGAAGTACAATTATGCGTATTTATACAAAATCTGTCATAAAAAATTTATTTTATGGGAGAAATAACACAAAATTTTGTGTGGTTGTTCCTTTCTAAATGTAAAATATAATAAAATAGCTGCCCACAAGAAAATTATTTTTCCTTTTTTAGTTATTTACAAAAAAATAAACATTATTTTATGTAATCTATCAAAACATTATTTTTTTTTTTTTTTAATTTTAAATTACTTAAAAATACATCTATATATTTTTTGTTGATAGTTGAGCCGGGACTCAGTTTGAACGTTTTTGTCTTACCTTTCCCACCTCGGCCACTCTTATCAGTCGGTGGGGGAGTAACTCCGTCAAGTATTGATTTTCTGCCTGGTTGGACTGTTTGGTTGAGGTCAGCTGGTTGACCTTGACTAGTTTACCGACCAGCTGTTCACCGGCACCGGCTACTGTTCAGAGCGGTCAGACACGTTTTCGGAGAAGCTACTGTGTTTCTGGCTGTTCTCTGCTCTTCCCGTTTCCCCATGGCTGGCTAGCTCGACTACTTTCGGCGGCAGGGTCCCCGTGAGTGCCGTCAGCGGGGACTGGTGCGGCGAGTCTGCCCAATGAAACCACTGAAACCAAAACTGAATGCCCGTGCCCTGCCAGCGCTCCTGTACCGGCATCCAACCGGAGTGTATGTGCTCATATTCATTTCATCTGGAACAAGGTTGGATCCAAAATGTTTTTTTACTTTTCTTATACTGAACTTGCGAGGATTGGGGGTGCAGGGAGCGCTGCCAGATATTAGATCTGGAGGAGGGCCAAGTGTTAAGACTAGTGTGTATTTAGTTTAGTTACATGAACTGAAGGGGAGGATTTCATCTTTAATTCGGATTCATGGAGGCAACTAAGCCCCCGCCTCCTTCGAAAATCGGCTTTAAATATTTTTTTTTTTTTACTTTTTGGCTACAAACCTGAAACCAAATTATTTTTTTAAAATAGTGGGCCTAGAAATTCTACAACCTTTTCCCTCCCCTCAGTTCATAACACTTACCAGTTAAAAATAATTTTTCCTACATGCCGTACCTGAAATTGTTATTTATATATCAAATCTCTATATTATATTATTTATTTATTACGCTATTATTTCTATTTATTATGTTATTGTCTATATTGGAATTTTATCTTTTGTTATTTAGTTTTTAAGTTACGCGGTGCACCGTGGTGCTGAAGTAATTGTATTTTGCATGGAAATGTTTACCACCTACTAATTATATCATGTACTCGAAATCTTGTCTCGCTTTTTGTCTCTTCCCACTAGTGGCATGTGATTGTTTTTTTTTTTCTTTGCTCCGAGTTTGGGAGGGGCGCGCTTCCGAGACCTCCTGTCTATTTTCGCTAACTCGGGACATAGTATATATCTATACGAGTAATTTGGTGCAACTTTTAGGTCATTCTCTAATTTTTATGAAAAGTTATAAATTTTAATCTAAGAGACTGCAAAATCGCACATTTTAGCCTGGCACTTTTGACTAGTCACAAGGGGATATGATATGTGAAAAATTTTTGCAACATCTCATATTTGGTCCTGGCCCTGAAAGGGTTAATAAAAATAACCTTTGAATAGTGAAGTTATGGCATTCACCAAAACATAACTGGATGTCAGCAAAGACCAAAGTATATAAGACTCGGCCTCCATTTAAAGTTGTAATAGTTAACTTTTAATGAAACTTCTAAGAGATAATAGAACTTCTTTAATGGCAAGGCCATCCCTCATTCATGTGTACAAACCTCATCACATATACTGATCATTTTCTTTTGTATATGAGCATTTCATGTTGATAACTATAACTACATTTGACTTCAGCACACACCTGTGCAACTATTAAAATACAATTTTTGGAAAAAGCAACCGATAATATTAAACAAAATAATTTGTATTGAGATAATAAATAAATTCAGGCCAGTAAGACATTGTGTGGGAAGAATGAATGATATAAAACCTCTCTTATTTATCGGACAAAACCCTATTTGCTGCAGTACACTGAATATTGCTATTAGTTTCCAATGAAGTTTACCTAATGTTTCGTTCTGGCAAACCCCAAGAACCCTCAATAAGAACTCACCTAACACATCTGTTCCAGCAGACAACGTTTTTGTTATTGACATAAAAAAACGATGTAATTTCGAGCAATGTAGTAAATTCAATACAGGGAATTCGAAATGTACCAATTCATATAAGCTGTAGGGATTTCGCCTTCAATTGCACAAAGAGTATCAATGCTTTTTTGAATACTAGTGCATTGTGAATCAATTGCTTGTACCTTGCTATTCATTTTAATGATTAGTAAAAAAATTAAGAAATTTCAATATAAGTGAATTAAACTTTTACGAATATTTAATATTTATATTTAATAATTAACTAACAAAGATGGTTTTAAGTATAGAAGACCTTTATATATTATATTATACTAGCTGAGTCTTAGCGAAGCTAATCACTAGAGGGTGGGAAATATTTTATTTCTATCTATCTGTAGCCTATGTCTACCCACAGGATATCTCTAAGACGACCAAAAGACTTTAAATTTTACATGCAGGTTCATTTCTCATAAAAAACTGAGTTCTATGATAGTTCATGTCATTCCATGGGATTTGGCTGAGTGTTAGCGGAAACTTTTACATTTTTCTTATGGGCAATCGTGAAGGCAACGCAGAATAAATCGATTTGTAAAGAAACTCAATATAAACAAATGAAATTTTAACATGTCACACATGTAGATTAACAAATCCACCACATACTTCATAATATTTTGGCGATTTAGTGTTTAGCATAGAGTAAAATATTTATAGTCTAGAATTTTACTATCTGAACACTATCTGTTATTAGTTATTATTAGTATTATTTATATGGAAATAACTAATACTCTGCCTTAATTAACAAAAATTTGAATGTAACCTCTAACAAGACATCTTAAGAAAGAGCTCATTTGTACAATTCATATTCATAATTAATACTTCATTTCAACACATGTATATATTTTTACTAGATGTGTATAAGTCATCAAATCGTTCAATAGGACCTTAGCGTGATAAAAATGTAAACTAATCACTTAATTCATTTTAATAGCAACATCTTCACGCTCATTTGTATATGTATGGATTATGGGTAATTGCTCTTTCCTACAAAAAAGAATTGCCTATAACTGATAGAAAACAATTTTTAGTTTGTTCTCTCTTGATATATTTTGGTGTATAAAAAGAAGAGTATTCCTGTTTTAAAAAGTTGCATAGTAGACATTGATAGAAGCACCAGATACACGGGAAGTGCTGCGTTACAGTATCAGTACACTACTACGACTACAGTATAATTGTTTTCCTGAAAAGTACTGGTTTATTTTTATTTTTGGCACTCCTTCATCGTGAACTATAGTAGCAAACAATAGAAAATTTTGGTATACAATACTAAGTACATTGCTTTAACATCAGAACTTTCCAAAAAGAAAAAAAACGATCATTTACTGTTTTGAAACTTTTAAAAATGACGTTGAAACTTTTAACTTAAACAACGGTTGATGGATTTTACATGTAAAAATACAAATAATAAGTAAGAAAAATACAATATTTAAACACATTTTAAATGGCACCACAAATGAAGGAGCCATTAAAAATGCCAGATAAATGCTAGGGTCCCCAAAGAGATCGAGAACAACGTAATTTTAAAGTTTGTAATTAATCAAATAAGCACGTTATTAAACTACTTTTCATTTTTATTCTACTGTTTTCCCTGTTATGGGACTTCACAAGTTCAATTTGGACAAAGAAAATTTAAATCTGCAAGTCTACAATAATTTAAAATTAGGAAAATCTAGTTAAGATCAACCTCACATATTAATAGATTGTCACTTTAAATATATTTTTAACAAGGCACGTGTGTCGGTGCGAGCAGGTGTTACTTGAAGTTCTACAACAAGGCGAGATGAAGTTTCAACCGAAGTAGGCTCTAGAGACTCGTCTTCTCATGTCGTTCCTTCAGCTGAACCCGTCAATACCATTATATCATTTCCCCTTACAAACACGTTCCAAAATTAATAATTCTTATTGTTTATTTCCTTGGTCAAAACACAAGTTTATAATACAACGTAGTAATCCGGTCTGCCATATTTATAAACTAATGAACCATTCATTATAAGTACATCCTCGCACGGTGTATACAAAAAAATACTCATTCCTCGGAGTAAGTAAATAAACATTCGGGCTTCTTGGAGTGGGTAAAGATTTCGGACAAAGCATATAATAAATAATAGTACATTTCGGAAATTCGGTTAACATTTGCATACGTGATTAAGTAATGACTAAATATTAAAATAACGTAACTGCACGACTGATTGTAGAACGCCATTGGTGCACTTACGTGTAGTGAGTGCCCTGACACTCAGCCGCCTCATACACTGTTCAATTTCCTGATCCGTAATTGTCAAAGCTTGTCTCAAAATGCATGTCAGCGCGCTGATCCTTTGTCCTTACAACAACCTTGTTGTCACGGTCGTGTCGGACTCCACAGATTATATTCATCGACATCCTATCTCTGTTTCTGTCTACGGCTGTGCTATTATTACATTTATCGTGATACAGACACAAGCGTTATCGTGTAGTTAAACAGTTTATTCCCTGTACTATTGTTTCATCACCTTTTTGGATCACTCTTCTATCTGTAGGGTAAAGTAGGCCGATTTTGTTGTATACAAATTTTAATAACAAATCTTTTTTTCAAAATTTCTTCAGTCACCTTCGAACAAAAACATGATTTAAAAATGACCAACTGTCTAAAAAGTTACAATTTTACTATTGTCTATTCAATTAGCACACCAATCACATTTCTCCATAAACACTTTGCAGTCGATTCATAAAAAAAACATTAAATTTGATATACGCAAAAATATATTATATCAGTCTTCTTATTCAAAATGTGTTTGTGTTTAGCCCATTAAATAAATTAAACTAACAAAGCATTCTCAAATCGCAAACGTTTTAAAGATATCGTTTCTGCCTACTTTTGTAGACTATAAGGTATTGAAATGTGTAAATCATACCGTAAAATTAAATACTTTCACACTACCAACGATTTTACCTTTTTCCTACCAGATTTTCATAGTAAATTTTTATGCTATTGAAATTTAAAATACACTATTGTTTATTTTCTCTTATCAAAAAAATCTAGTCCAATTCCGGTTTATAAAATAAACCGGTATATAAAAAGGCAGACTGATGTATACATCAGTCTATAATTTTCTCGTATTTACAATTTCTTTAATGAGCATTCTGTTTTGGACAGTAATGACACTTCGGCACACATATATGAAATACCACTCTGCGTATATTTTTAACTACACTTACATGAATTTTTATACTTAGGATGGAACTAAATCTTGAAGATCCCTAGCAAAAACCGAGTTCGTGAAAGTTTCAGAATACTGGAACAAACTAGTGAAATTCCATTAACTAGTGAAATTCGATGAAGAAACGAGATTTCAAGGATTTCATTTACAAATAAGGATTCAGTGTATTTTATAGAAATTTACGTTCTGGGCTAAACATTGGAAAATGCAGTACCGAATATTTGCTATTGTACTTGTATTTGTTGTTCTCATAAATGGTGGAGGTACGAATGCAAATTTGCCTTCACTTTACTCAGCCTTCACAATTGCTGTTCAAAAACCTTCAAGCTTCCCATATTCTATGTTATTTAGTTCAATTTTTCACTAACTTTACCACTACTTAAGAAAGTGAGGAAATACCGAGAAAAGCTATGAAATGCTTGAGTTTTTATTGCAATGAGGATTGCTATTGCTATGAGGATATTAAACTAGATGTATAGGTGATCGCATTTATAGCATTTACAAGTTATGAAATGGGTTCTCTTTGGAATAGAAAGGTAGTATTTTGAATAAAAACACTTATTGTGGGTTATCGATTTTGAAAACTGTAATAAAATACAAAATTAGTTGATAATATTGTGACACTGTATGGCATGTTGCAACAGCGCTTAAATGTGTGATTTAGATTTACTAACTTTAGTAAGTGATGAGATGTTTTAATATTTCGTTGAAGAGCATCAACATTATCTTTAAAAAGAGACAAATGGTTTTGGAATTGTATTAAATATTTAAAACAGTTAACAACAGAATGTAAAACGATATAAAAAGATTACAAAAAGGAAAAGAAGAGTAGTCTGCTGTTAGGTTAAAAGCTCACATCCGTGCCAACAAACATGTCGAGGAGAGGAAGTCGTAGCGTTGTCTTGAGTAGAAACTAACATCCAACACTGCCCTATGACAGCCATATCTCTAACTAGCTCTTTACGGTACTTTTGTAGCAGGAAATAGCACAAAGGATAAAGAGATCATTCGTACGATAAGTAAAGAGCAGACCACGGCTTCTAACAGGCCCCGGTCTCTGTCAGGCTTCGGCATCTGCCAGGACCCGACCTCTGTCAATCCCCGGTCTCTGACAGGCTTCGGTACTTGCCAGGACCCGACCTCTGTCAATCCCGGACCTCTGCCAGGCTTCGGCATCTGCCAGGACCCACCTCTCTCAAGCCCCGGTATCTGAAAGGCTTCGGCATCTGCCAGGACCCGACCTCTGTCAATCCCCGGTCTCTGTCAGGCTTCGGCTTCTACCAGGACCCATCTCTCTCAAGCTTCGGTATCTAACAGGCTTTTGCATCTGCCAGGACCCGACCTCTGTCAATCCCCGGTCTCTGTCAGGCTTCGGCATCTACCAGGACCCATCTCTCTCAAGCTTCGGTATCTAACAGGCTTTTGCATCTGCCAGGACCCGACCTCTGTCAATCCCCGGTCTCTGTCAGGCTTCGGCATCTACCAGGACCCATCTCTCTCAAGCTTCGGTATCTAACAGGCTTTTGCATCTGCCAGGACCCGACCTCTGTCAATCCCCGGTCTCTGTCAGGCTTCGGCATCTACCAGGACCCATCTCTCTCAAGCTTCGGTATCTAACAGGCTTTTGCATCTGCCAGGACCCGACCTCTGTCAATCCCCGGTCTCTGTCAGGCTTCGGCATCTACCAGGACCCATCTCTCTCAAGCCCCGGTATCTGACAGGCTTCGGAATCTGCCAGGACCCGACCTCTGTCAAGCCCCGGTTTCTGTCAGGCTTCGGCATCTACCAGGACCCATCTCTCTCAAGCTTCGGTATCTAACAGGCTTTTCCATCTGCCAGGACCCGACCTCTGTCAAGCCCCGGTCTCTGTCAAGCCCCGGTTTCTGTCAGGCAACGGCATCTGTCAGGCAAGCCCCAGACTGCCAGGACCCGACCTCTGTCAAGCCCCGGTCTCTGTCAAGCCCCGGTTTCTGTCAGGCAACGGCATCTGTCAGGCAAGCCCCAGACTGTCAGGACCCGATCTCGGTCAAGCCCCGGTCTCTGTCAAGCCCTGGTTTCTGTCAGGCAACGGCATCTGTCAGGCAAGCCCCAGACTGCCAGGACCCGACCTCTGTCAAGCCCCGGTCTCTGTCAAGCCCCGGTTTCTGTCAGGCAACGGCATCTGTCAGGCAAGCCCCAGACTGTCAGGACCCGATCTCTGTTAAGCCCCAGACTGCAAGGCTCCGGTCTCTGTCAGGACCCGATCTCTGACAAACCCCGGTCTTTTGTCAGGCTGCGGCATCTGTCAGTACCCGACCTCTGTCAAGCCGCGGTCTCTGACAGGCTTCGGCATCTGCTAGGACCCGACCTCTATCAATCCCCGGTCTTTTGTCAGGCTTCGGCATCTGTCAGTACCCGACCTCTGTCAAGCCGCGGTCTCTGACAGGCCCCGGCCTCTGTCATAATCCGCATCCGCATGCTCTGGCCTCTAGCAGGCCAGGTCTCTAACAGGCCCACGGCATACATATAATATTTTATATATTTTATCCAGATTTAAAAGTATAAAATATTAAATTATTTGTTGAAAAGTATTAAAACAGGTATTGGACAGGATTGTTTTGTAATAAGAAAATTTGGAATATTGTATTTGAAATTAGAAGAGGATAAACATTTACTATGAAAATCCGGCATAAAAAGGGTAAAATCGTTGATAGTGTGAAAGTATTTTATGTTTACGGTACGATTTACATATTGCAATGTTTTCTATCAAACAGGCTGAAACGATATCTTTAAAACGTTAGCGATCTGAGAATGTTTTGTTAGTTTAATTTATTTAGTGGGCTAAATAAGAATAAGAAGACTGATATTATATGTTTTTGCGTATATCAAATTTAATGTTTTTTTATGAATCGACTGCAAAGTATTTATGGAGAAATGTGATTGGTGTGATAATTGACTAGGCAATAGCAAAATTGTAACTTTTAAGACAGTTGGTTATTTTTAAATCATGTTTTTGTTTGAAGGTGACTGCAGAAATTTTGTAAAAAATTTGTTATTAAAATTTGTGTACAACTCGGCCTACTTTACCCTACAGAGATATAAGAGTGATCCAAAAAGGTGATGAAACTATAGGACAGGGAATAAACGGTTTAACTACACGATAACGCCTGTGTCTGTATCACGATAAATGTGATAGCACAGCCGTAGGCAGAGATAGGTTGTCGGTGAATATAATCTGTGAAGTCCGACACGACCGTGACAACAAGGCTGTAAGGACAAAGGATCAGCGCGCTGACATGCATTTTGAGACAAGCTTTGACAATTACGGATCAGGAAATTGAACAGTGTATGAGGCGGCTGAGTGTCACAGCACTCACTACACGTAAGTGCACCAACGGCGTTCTAAAATCATTTGTGCATTCACCTTGTTTTCATATTCAATCATTAATTAATCCCGTATGCATATGTTACTATAATTTCCAAAATTTATTATTTATATACTAGATGTTACCCACAGCTTCGCACGAAATTTTAGGACCCAAGTGCTTATAAAAAGCAATTATGATGTAATATGATGAGAGACCTACAAACATTTTAAAACGTAAGTAGGCGTACATCAGGTAGATATTATTAAGTTCATGGTAAATAGTATCAGAGTTTAACTTAATTATTATATCATGTTTGGCACGTGTAGGAGCATTTCTGGTTCTAATTAATTACATATATAACGTCACAGCTGAATCTGCCTTGTAATCCCGATCAAGAAAACACAAATCTCGGATCACACTGGTCTCGGAAACTTACTTTGGTCAAAAAGCGTATATTTCCTGTCCTTTTTATATATTTCAGGTCTAAGATATTTCCAGTACATTAGTAGAGTTTGCCTTGTTGTTCTGACGAAGAAAAATATATATACTTACATGAGACCGAGATACCTTCTTCGGTTAAAAAGTGCCTACTTAAGACCGTTTAAATTCACTTACCCACTATGTTACAGTTTAGCTTACTATATTGCCTCGATTAAAATACTATATACGTTCGATTATATAGTTCTCAGAAATCTATTTTGGTCAAAATCGTGTTGACATAGTTGAGTTCGCTAGGACTGAAAAGCCTATTACGACCTATGGGGAAGTCCTATCTACTTCGTATGTACTTCCGGTATAAGGGGGAAATCCTTATTAATGTTATGCAACATTCCAAAACAATCGTTATTAAAGTGTTGCGTTACACTTGTTTTTTGGACTATAGCCAGGGAAAGAATGAATCGTTAATGCTTGTTATTATTAATTTTTTTCCGTAAGCCATTGTTAAAATGTAATATCATAATGTCAAGGAAGCCCACCAGTTTAAAGTAACTTATGTGAAAACATTCATATCTTTGTTCATCAAGGTTAGTTTTCTAACAGTATTTAATGTATTAGATGATTTTAATTTGTCACTGGCGCAATCTGGAGTAAAATTTATATATTAATGTTTTATTAATATTTTTATTTACTATCTGCATTACACTACCGATCGAGCACTGTTTTTCTTATTATTGATAAAATTTAAATGTAAACATATGTTTCAGAAAGTTTGTCAAATTATAGCTGTCAACAGTGTTTAGTGCTAGTTTCATTTGAATTATGAAACGTTATTACGTTTCGTTTTTATCATAATATTCGAATGTAAACAACCTAATTTTTCAATTTGAATTCAACTTTATTTGGTGAAATGAATGTGTTATGGGTGATAAAAAGCACTCTAAATCTTAATTCAGACCAAAAGCTATACTTGTTCCAAATTTCAGCACAATCCTTATAGCAGTTTCAGCGTGATTCGAGGACAAACCTCCAAACATCTAAACATACAAACATCTAAATATCCAAACGTTCAAACTTTCGCATTTATAATATTATTGGGATGCATTGTCCGAAATGTTTACCCACTCCAAGGAGTTTGAACGTTGTTTTACTCACTTCGAGGAATGAGTATTTTTTCGGAGATTGGACGGAGTAAAATACTCAATTCGAAGATAGTGTTCTGGACTAACCCAGTATCAGAAATTAATATTTGTAAGGTGTAGCGAGCGTGTTCTGACATAATAATCTCTGCTCCTTTGCGGTACCATATGTTCCATAAGAACAAAAATAAAAAAGATATTAAAAAATAGCCATATTCCGTATGTATATTTCGATGTTTTATTGACTATTATGCAATGAGTTTTTGCAGAAATAATTAATATTTTTAAAATAACAATTTTTAATTTATTGTTTTATAACAATAATACTTGTTTTAAAGTTATGCCACCGAAACTTTAAAGGTAAATCTTTTTAAATATGGATTACCAATAAACGTACTAAACTTCAGTTTGATATTTTGATAATATTTTAACCGCCGTACAGACAGAAAGAGAGATAACTAGAAAAAATATGCGATAGAATTGATCAAATATTTGACATTTTAAGAATATTTGAATCTGAAATAGTACAGACCACCATACGAACGTAAAATAAAGACTATACTGATGACTGGTTGTCCACTATATATTTATTTCACTCATTATCTCTATCTCAGGTCAATATTTAAATGGTTTTAAACTATTAATATAATAATATATTAATATAAATTATTGAACAAAATCTTCTATACTTGTATATAAAGTTCAGTCATATAAACCAGAGATATTTACTTAGGATGGGTTACACTATCCAATGTTGTCTTGTACCATATCACGATCATTAACAGCTGAAACGCTCAAAACATAATGAAAAATCATGTTTTATTACGTTTCTGTAAATTATCAATCAATTACATCAGAAACGGTTACTTAGGATTGGTTCCAATATGAATGAACCGGAAACCGGATTGGTCCAATATGAACCGGAAACTTCGTGTTGAGCGTATCATCACTAGTCTGCTTTCATTAAGGATTCTAATGTAAATTAACTCATAATTTTCTCTTATTTTCTCAGATAACAATATTTTAATTTTTAAACTTCATCGCTTATTAATTATTCCTTATTAAACTGACAATCGCAATGCTGATTATAAAACATGAAATAGAAGGTAAATAACGTAACTACCTTAGCACCTATTATTTTAAAGGTACAAATTCTTGTGCTTTCAAGCCATCCCCAGGCTTTTTGTAAACTGGCTGCTGTTCTGTTAGAAAGATCATTGCAATCTGTGATACACACCTACCTGAAGAAATCCAGTAATACTAAACACGGAGTACTAGTGAAATAGCAGTCTTGTCTCATTTCACTGGCATTCATACGGAGCAGAGTCAGTTACGTACGGAATGGAAAAGTCGGTTCCAAACCATTCATACCGTGTGCAATAACTGCACAGCTTACCTGCACAGGTACAGTCGTTAAAGTGTGCTCGAGCACTATCAGACTGTACTGTTGTGCTGTCTCTGACTAGCTAACTATTTAGTTCGAGACAGATTATTTAGCTTATTAGTTTACCGTACATAGCTTCTAGTACAGTACATGCTTAAAAACGGAAACAAAGGGATCGAAACAACCTAGTATATATTCCGGGTATATATTCCGGTGATAGAATTAAAATGGATACATTCAGGCACGATGGAGTGAGTCACTACTATGAATCGCTACGGACATTTATCCGTAATAAATATTTAAATAATGAATCCAATGTCTTATGTCTCTAAAAATCATAAACAAAATAAGATATTCCACTCACTACGCATTGTTACTAGCTGCTTTATAATTTTAGAAAAATTAGTTCTTGGAAGTTTGTTTTTGATTATGAAAGGATTGTGAAAGAAATAGGATTTAGTGACCATCATTTAGTGATACAAAAAATCAGTAACAGTACTTTTCGAGATCTGCAATCTAATATTTTCTTTAGGTCTCTTCTACTTGACGAAGAAATCAGATTGCATATTTCGAAATTTAGTGTTAATGAATTTTTTATCGTTGAACTATGGCAAATGTTCGGAAACATTCTGTTTCCTTTATGATAATGTTTTCTTACTCAGTAATTAGAACTAGGTAGCTTTCACGGTGCAATTCTGGTGGAAGACATTAATGCAGCTAAAGGAGGAATGTAATTAATGCTTTGCCAGCAACAAATGGCAGAGAGGCTCTTCTCTCGGACGTTTAACGTAGCCAAGATGTAGGGCGGCCCATAAGGGCGAGTACACGTGCAGATATATTACCACTGTTTGAATGGAGCAGCCCTTCCTTCAGTTCCTAATGAACCAGCTGTTGACTCTTATATACATTTTCTCGTTTTATAGTGTTATTACTGCACTACTGCATAAAACGTATTTCTTAAATTAAAAAGTTTGTTTGTATTCTCATAAGAAAACTGCATTTAAAATAAAATAATATATTTAAAAATAGAATAATTAATATAAAAAGTACATAAGGTAGGTACCAATTTAATGAGAGTATTTAAATTGGTGAACTGTAAGAGTCAAAGGATACAAAATGTGAGAGATTAAATTACTAAAATAGTTACTTAGACGTCTACTAAGTGCTTTGTAGTATATTTAACGTTGTACTCTTGCAGAACAGTCACTTCGCTGATATTGTTACAATTCATCCAAATTTCCTGCTTTTAAAAGAATGCTACTGTTAAAAAATCTTAAAAGCGAGAGACAACAATCGCGTCTTAATAACCAACTCTGAAGGTTACGTGAATGAATTATAAATATGAATCGGTTTTCTCTAAATTTATAGAAATGTCTTGTATTATAATATAAGGAAGTGATTTTGTAGTTTATAATATATAAATATGTTTATTTAAATCTATATAGATGGAGTGGGGTGAGAAGAAACCGGGTTTCCAATGCACCAGCAGTACGTATAACTCCATAGTATTTGTTTATTCATTGAATAAAATAAGGCGTTCTTTTAAAAGCACCCACGACGCTATATGCGGTGACAGCCAGATTGACAGACAATCTTAACATATAAAAGACCTGGAAGATTGAGATATAGACATCAAATTTTGTACGGGATGTAGTACCTTGAAGCCTAGAAGCTCACTAAGAAAGTATTTTTTCCCGAAACTTCAGGACAGAAGAAATTATTTTCTGCAAACATGATTTGTATTAATAAAAACATTATGTTTTGTATACACACCTGTTCGATATAAAAATAATAATCAGACAGGGGCATATTATGATTCCGATCCCGTGGGGGTTTCCGCTCGATTCTGATAACAAATTTATTATTATAAATTTTAAATTCAATAAAACGTAAAATGCTTAAAATATTGTTTTAAATAAGTTTATTTTTATATGTCTTTATATTTTTGACAAATTAATTATTGAAGTTACCAAATATCGTGTAGAATGTAAAGCAGTAGTGAATAACCTGTAAAAAGCCCTTTTTCAGTCTAGTTTCATATTGAACTCGTATATTAAACTGTTTTTAACCTCATTCCCATTTGCGGAGAATCTTTAATTCACTTTTCATGAGAAAACAAAAACTATTTCCTCACCATATTTTGTTATGATAAATTGAACATATATAAAATATGTATATGAACATAAATTCATTGCATGAGTATTAACTAAATATAGTGTACAATTCCGTAATAAATAATTTTGTTCATGAAATCCCACACTATCTAATGTGTTCTTTTTATCACATAACATTCGGAAAACTAGCAATAATTTAATATAAATAAATATTGTCAAGAAATCACACACTATCCAATGTGTTCTTGTAACGTATCACGAACAAAAACGTAACAACGTAACACGAACGTATCGTAAATAATTTAATAAAAACATTATGTTAATAAAATTGCACACTACCTAATGTTTTCCTTTACCATATCATGTCAATTAACAGTGGTAATACTCGCAATAATTTAATATAAGAAGAATAGCAATAAAACATCACCATTATATTAACTCCATGTATTAACTGACAAATATACTCGTATTTGATAGTGAATACTCCAGTTTATGTGCAGTAAAGTGGAGTAAGTAGAGAAGCTCTGTTTTTGACTTAAATATTATTAGAAATTGTGATTCACAAAGATTGTTACACAGTGGAAAAGTTTGTAATCTTAATTCTTGGCAAATGTTTTCATACCTCACATTCTTAACTAAAAATAAAAAGGATTTTTTATGAACTTCACAATCTAGAATCGAGATCATATATTTTTCGAATCGGTAACGGAATCTGCATGGAATTAATACAGTATATGCATGGTTCCATTTATAATTGTAATATAGGACAGTACGAAATAAACTCGTTTGTTTAGCAATGGCTAGCGTAACAGTTATTCCATATTGAATTATTTTAAGAAATGGTACCTACTTGATTTTCCAATCACAATAGCATATTATACATATATCATAGTGTACAAAAATAATTTAGAGTTCGATAGCGCATTTTGCAATCCTAATGAGAAATCTTACAATCCTACTCAATTATGTACACCAGGTATATGTACACAATTTTTGTAGAATGTATAAACCGTTTTGTGGTCTCATTATTTTTAAGATCATATTTAGTGGTGTAATTTTGTTAAGCTTAGAGTTAAAACTTATCCTATAGTCAAATTGTGTTGAAATATAAATTAAATAAATGCACATTTTGATGTATAAATGTCAACTAAAGACAAAAATATTTTGTATAGTTAGTAACCAGGTAGAATGTGATATAGAAGCGCTAGGTACTAATGCTAAAGAAGGAGGCAATTAGATAGTGCAAAGAAACAGTATCAAGAAATAAACTATATCAAGATATAATAATATATTATGTAAATAAATAAACCACATCGACAATTACATTCCGAAATTCACATAAACAGTAATTTGTAAGATATTAAGGAAAAAGATCCAGAATTGAATCTAGCAGTGGTTCAAAATATAACAAAAATAATTGATCAGCTTATTCTATTTCAACGTATTATAAAGGATGTAGTTTACCATTAAGATTAACTTTGGAATGGTTATCAACAAACCGCGAGAAGTCAATAGTATTAAAAATGGCAGGTGTGATTTAAAACATAATAGTTAATGGCGCATCCCTTAGTAAATCAGATGAAATAGTAGTCACAAAACTTCTAAATTTTCAACTTCTAAGTCACTTCTGGGGTCAAAAAGTATTATAGAAAAAAAAGCCGTGATTTAAAACATGATAGTTAATTCCAACACATCCTTTCGTCAAAGAGTTCAAACGATAGTCACATACTTGCTAAAGTTTTAACTTCTAACAAGTCACTTCTGGGGTCAAAAAGTATTATAAATGGAAGGTGTGATTTAAAAGATGATAGTTAATCCCAATACGCCGTTTTGTCAAAGAGTTTCAACGGTAGTCACAAACCTCCTAAAGTTTTACCTTCTAACAAGTCACTTCTGGGATCAAAAAGTATTATAAATGGAAGGTGTGATTTAAAAGATGATAGTTAATCTCAATACGCCCTTTTGTCAAAGAGTTTAAACGGTAGTCAAAAACCTGCTAAAGTTTTAACTTTTAACAAGTCACTTCTGGGATCAAAAAGTAATAAAAATGGAAGGTGTGATTTAATAGATGATACTTAATCCCAATACGCCCTTTTGTCAAAGAGTTTAAAACGATATTCACAAACCTCATAAAGTTTTAACTTCTAGCAAGTCACTTCTGGGTTTAAAAAGTATTATAATTGGAAAGTATGATTTAAAAAATGATAGTTAATCCCCACACATCCTTTCGTCAAAAATTTCAAATGGCAGTCACAAACCTGCTAATGTTTCAAATTATAACAATGTACTTCCGGGGTTAAATATGTATTTAAAATAGCAGGTGTGATTTAATAGACGATATTTAATCCCAACCCCCCCTTTCGCCAAAGAGTTTAAATAGTTGTCACAAACCTACTAAAGTTTCAACTTAAAACAATCCACTTCCTGGGTCAATAGGTATATAAAATGGCGGGTGTGATGTAAAAGATGATAATTAATCCTAAAAAATCATTTTGTCAAAGAGTTCCAATAGTAGTTACAAAGCTGTTAAAGTTTCAACTTGAAACTATCCACTTCCAGGGTTAATAAGTATTTAAATGGCAGGTGTGATTTAAAAGATGATAGTTAATCCTAACACATCCTTTCATCAAAGAATTCAAATTGTAGTCACAAAAGTTTCAACTTTTAACAAGCCACTTCCGGGGCCAATAAGTATTGAAAAGCACGCACAAAGAACCAGGTGTCGTCTTGGTTTAAAATGCATAAACACGGTTTAAACTAAAAAACAAATCAATAATGAACTCAGTAATTTAACATTTGATAAGTCTCACATCAAACAATTTTGTCTCTTTACGCGCCATTTTTACACGGCAGAAGATAGGACTTCTCGTAGAGTAAATACTAAATTGCCTGAGCGAAGGCGCTAATAACGCTCATACTACATAAAGCGTAATGTATTTATTGTATTTCTACCCATTATGCACAAAATGTGTTCAAACCACAATTAAAAGTGTTCACCAAAATCATTTGGTATTTTTACTTCGGTCAATTCTAAAATCAGCCGATGAGGTGTTGTCAATTAAATCCAAAATTTTAATTTTAATCAATCAGTTTGAAAATGATTTTCCATCTCTAAAAAAAAAACATTCTCATTTTGTCTGTTTGTAATAACAAAAAACTGGTTGTAAATTAAACCTTATTTCATACAAATTTACGTATAAATTGATTAAGGTACTTGACCAGTGAGATGAAGTCTGAGGTTGGAAATAAGTATTCCTAATTCCATTGATCAATAAAAATTGGTGCTAAATTTCAAGTAAATTGATTCACAAATTACGATTACTATAACAATTTTTTAAATTAAAATGTTGCCAGGATGACTATTGATTTGATAATTTAAAAAGTTTCTCTGATTATTATATCTGACTAAGGCTACATTTTGTTTACGGTACATTTTACTAACTAATAATTGTTTTGACATTTGTATTTTCAAAAGAAAGAAAATAAATGCTAGTACATTACTTTTAGTAATGTTCAAGACCAACATTTTACAATGACAACGAATGCAACGTCACAGCAGTTTCAGACTGTTATAATGGAAATACAGTACTTACATTTCCGTGGTTCCATTGTGTTGTTACCCTACTCTGAATAATTTAGTAGAAGCACGTCGTAAGTAAACGTCTTCATGTTTAATTCTTAAATTAAACAGGTATCATGAGTTTTTGAGTCCCTATTAAAGTTAAGTTATATTTGTTATGTACAGGGACTGAAGTCTGTATATCCAGTGTTATTTCCCAAATGAACACTTAAAAGCTCATTAA
This sequence comes from Homalodisca vitripennis, assembly GCF_021130785.1. Taxonomy (NCBI): domain Eukaryota; kingdom Metazoa; phylum Arthropoda; class Insecta; order Hemiptera; family Cicadellidae; genus Homalodisca; species Homalodisca vitripennis. The sequence continues at coordinate 21,874,750 of NC_060209.1, forward strand.
AACATTATCAGAATGTATGTGCCGGGATTATCGGAGAAAGTAGAAGATTAGTTAGAAAATATAATATTACAAATCCTTGTAGAACACAGAACACTCTTAAACAAAGTATTGTAAAACCAAACCAAAAATGGCACACAAGACTCAAAAACCTGTTTTTACAGTATAACATGTTTTTGTAAAAGGGACATAAGAGGGAAAAAATCACTTAATGAAAGAATTAAAGAAGAAAGAAAATATTAAAAGATGACTAGTGGAAAATTCTGAAAATGATCAACATTGATGGTTTGAAAAGCGTCACATAAAAAGGGATCACATAATTCAAAGCGAGGAGATTGTTTTTAACAAAAACTTATTGAGCTTTAGCAGACTCAATAAAAACAAAAATAAAATTATTAGAAAAACAGCTACAACAGCTTCGGTTGAGGTTAGACCACTTTGGGTACGAATGTTAAAAAAATAACTAACAGGAAACCTAAAAAGATAGCAACAGTTAAAGAAACTTCAACCAATAAAATTCGTACACAGACTATGACACTATGGTATAGGACCAAAGTATAGGGGTATTATCCCTTCCCCCTCTTGTCCATCTCCTCCTTCCTGTTTCATTGTTTCAGATGACAAGACACGGTGCCGAAGATAGAGCCGACATTTATTTTCTTGTTAGTATTCCACTTTCGCCTGTGCTGGAGTGTTGTGTGTGTTTGTGATTCTCATACTCGTGACTTACATTCTGTGCAGTGACAACTCTTGGAGTGAACTCAAAGCAGCTTTCGGTGACGTTTGAACCCTTTTCTTTCCTTTTTTTTCTTCTTTCAGTTTTTTATTATTGTGTTTTACGTATTAATACCTCTCCCACCTGTCGAAGAGGATAGATTCCAATCTCGAAACGTTCTGTTATACTGTGTGTAGCATATAATTCTAGCAAATGTTCAAAATCATGTAATCCTTTCAAATACTTCCATCGTCCATAAGAAAATTGAAACAAATGTATGATCAGAATGTTAAACTATTAGTGAATTTTAGAGGTGACCAGGTGTCAGGAGTAACATAATATCTAAGTGTTATTGTTGTTACAGCAAGTATTTAATTAGTATAAACTTTGTACTTTCAGAAACTCAGTTTTGGTACAAGGCACCAGCGATATGAACGTCCGAGGCTGGAAGTTTCCCAATCTAGTAAATTGGCCTCTAGGGGCTAAAATGCACGCTGTTACGTGGCAGAAACTTGAACGACTTGAAACTCGTATGATCGAGTATAAATCAGAGAAGTAACAAAACTTGGCTTTAACACGAATATGGCAAATATTCGCCATTCCAGGGGCTAAAAAAATCCTACTACTATAAGTTAGTGGATAACAAAGGCAGGCATCGTATTCGTTTACGTCGTTATGAAGATGTTTGTCTAGGAGCTGAGAGTCAGTTTGCACTGTTTAAGCTCACAGCCAGGGTTTTCTTGAAATCAGAAATGTTTCCGAAGAAAGAAATTGATTATCAGTCACGCCAGTTTTGTTAAAGGTCAAAATGAGAGGGTTGCGAAAGGGTTAAAATACGTATAAAACGATAATTTATTCCCATATTGATACACTATCTTGATACATTTTAAACCAAACATCAGAGGCATAATAAATAATTATGACACCGTCAGGCAACTACATAATGAGGCTGAAAGTTGTGAATCTAAGGATCTTTTCATTGTTAGCTGACATAAATATGGTTAGGTGATCTGTAATTATTTTGTGTTTGACGATATGTTAGGTGTGTCAAGCTGGTATTAAAAAAATCAATTTGGAATTCTTTAGTACGCCTAATAAAACTATCATGGATGATGTTTGACTTCCAGCTCAGGACATATTTATTTTTGTCAAGAACAACCAGGTTGTCTTTTTATAAAATGCAAATTGGCTCTCGGCTCCTGGACTTTTAATGAGTAATCACGTTTTAATCTTGTTTATAACTGTATTTACCAGGCCATAAAAACTGTTTCTTTAGCGCGTTCATAAAAACCCGTGATGGAGTTAAATATGAACTATACGCGTATATTTGTTTTGTAAAATTAATGATTATTGTTAAGCCTAGCCAGCATACATACATTTGTGGTTGGAATCGTGTCTCTGTTACGTTAGGAATAAATCCCTCAGAGACCACGGTAGTTCGTTTTTGTGATATATGACACTCTTATAATATTCTACCAAATATGTGTTGCGTAAAGACTGTTTGTTATGTAATTTTAAAAGGAATTAAGTTTGCTATACAAAATCTACTGCCCAATTTTTATCAAGCTGTACCACCTATGTATACTTTATATTGTTTCAAAATTGGTTTATATAACGTAATTCATTTCCAAAACTGTTATTCAGTTTTTAGAACTAGTCAAGTCTGCGACAGCGTCAGATACTAGACGCTGTAATAAGAGGAAGGTAAACTGGAGCAAAACTCAATATGCAAATAGAATCAAACCTTCCTAACACAGCTACGTTATGCGTATTGAATATAACTAAAAGATTTGTGTTTCTAAATGACGACATTGTATTTCCTAATGAAAATAAAGAATGTGTCTTTGTTTTGATTTGACCGTCAAATTTAAGTTTCACTAAGTTTTGTTTTCCGAGTAGCATGGGAGGAAAAGATGACCTTGGTATGCGCAGAACAGCTGCGCGGTGGCAGTCCGCTATTGTGACAGACACTCCAGTCGCCAGTCACGGGTATAATGTTGCGAAATCGTGGAATGGTGATTCGGGCATGTTAAATATAAGACGGAAGACGTCGGGAAATTGATTTTTTGGGCTTTCTGGTGCAAAATTGTCGGATTACTTCGACTTTGTCCTCACTTGTTTTTGGCCTTTAAAACACTTCCCTGTGTAACGAAACTGGATAAACCAGCAACGAATTGCTTTATCATTTGGCGAATTTTGATCTAGATAGTAATTCAAAACCGAGCTGCACACTAACCGTCAATTACAAAATTCTGCAAATCACACAAACACACTGTGCCAGGTTTTTAAAAAAAGATTCATTTTTATAGATTAATCATCAATTAATTAGGGCTATTATATAGGAGTAATATAATAAATTAATATATAAGAGTCCACATCCTCTCGGTCTTCAATCCAAAAAGAAGGTTTTTGTGCTGTTTTTCAAAACATATAAATTTCGGTATTTACCTTCGGCTCGCTTGGGGCTTCGCCCTTTACGTGGATGTGCAGAAACTCATGAGAATATTTAGGCTAACAGTAATGTATTCAGGTAAAGGTTTTAAAAACTATGTCAGCTTAACAAACTTCCTAGGTTAAGTTAAATACATTATGCTTAGAAAAACTCAAAATATGGTTTCGACTTTGCTATTTAACCAAGGAAAATAAAAGATGTAGGCCGGTTGGTTCTTTATTAATTCACACCATTGTAATGAATATGTGAGCAATTAAATATTTGTTGTTTGAGTCTGATTTTTTGTTCTGAGTTCCAAGCTCTGGCACTGATTTTTATAACGTTTTTCCAAAACCCATTACTGTTTAATTTACTGAATTTCTTTTTAAAACATATTTCCAAAAAATGATCAAGTTTCTAAAAACCATAAGGAAAATCCACAATCAATTAACTGGAACCGAGAAGAGTTTAATTTCAAGTTTAGTAACTAATTAATTACAGTCAAAAGGTTAAAGCTCACTCAGTGATCAGAACATTTCAGTTCCATCGCAATTAACAAAGTGCAGTTAGCGTATCAACAGCTACGCGATACGCTAAGTCGTATACTGCGAGTGTCTTTACACAAAACAGCAGAACTCTGCACTAATACAACACGAAACATTAATTGGATCCGAGCTGTATGCACAAATCTCTCCATCTTATGAATGTCCTTTCTTTATTCTGTTAGAGAATTGCCTAAACTAATTTGATGGATGATTCATATTTAAATTTTTTACGCTGTCATATCGAATTTGTTACTGCGACCATGAAAAGTTTGTATGAAATTAATAACGGTAATCACATTCAAAGGTTTAAAAGAATTTCAAATATTTAACCATTGATATGCTCGATGCTTGTTTCTATATTTGAGATTAAAGAACACAATCTGCTGGCTGTAAAAAGATAAAGTTCTACTGAAGTCAAAAATGTATTCCAATGTAGTATGTTATGAATATTTATCCAATCTGGTATATCTAATAAATTATTCTGTTGAAAGTGAAGTTTCGTTAATCTGGTAATATATTTGGTTACTTTCACTGTTGTGCACTATTTTACGCAGTGTTAATGATACTTTTATAGATATATTTCTAGCTAGCTGTTACCCGTGACATCACACGAAATTCTCAAATTTGAAGTCCTAATAATAGTTAGTAAAAACACTTATGATGTAATATGATGGAGTCCTATGAAAACTTTAAAATGTAAGTGCGCATACATCAGGTACGTATTACTCGTACATTATGAATTTTACGTGCATTTCTGATTTTAATTAATAATATTTTCAAACGCCACGGATGAGTCTGATTTGTTGACCCGATCAAAAATACAAATAGATAGTTCTCGGCAAACTACTTTGGTCAAAATACAGGTAGTTCAATCCTTGTCATGTACTTGCGGTCTAAGATATTTTCAGTGCCATGGTAGAGTTTGCCTTGTTGCCCCCAACAAAGAAACTATATTTACATACGTAGGTTTGGGAAGCCTACAGAACTTCAGTTAAAATATGTGTACTTCCGACCGTATTAAATCACTTACGGTGCCACAGTTAAGTTTACCTTATTGCCTCAATAAAAAATATACTCGTATAAGTAGCTCTTGGAAATCAACTTTGGTCTAAAAGCGATTACTCCGACTCTTGCAATCTTCTGCATTCGATATAAGGTAATTCCAGAGCCATAGTTGAGCTTGCCTTGCTGTCCCGATGAAAAAAATATACATTCATGCGGGAGCCTATTACGGCCTAGGATGAAATCTTTATTCCCTCGGTGGTTTCGGTATAAAGGGGATATTCGCTTTCAAAAATAATAGTTTATAAGTTTTTGCTTAGTGAAATCATGTTTTTTGTGACTTTGGTCTGGAAAAGAATGGATCGTGAGACATGTTAATTTCCATTAATTGCCCCATTTTTCCTTAAACCACTCTTAAAATAATCTTATCACAATGACACTGAATCCCAGCTGTTTTGGACTACCGTACGTGAAAAAATTCCACAGCTTTGTACTTTAAAGTTGGTTTTATAACAGGGTTTAAATAACAACACAACGCATTAGATGTTTTAAATTCGTTACTGATGCAACCTGGAGTAAAATTCTTCGTTTGAAGTTTGTTTGTGACAATGGAAGGATTGTGAAGGAAACAGGATTTTTTCCGGACATTTGCCCATTTGCAAATGCCCAGAAAAATTCTGTTTCCTGGAGTAAAAGTCGGAAAATAATTTTTATGCTATATGCAATATTTCCACATTACTGATCAAGCACTGTACAATTAATATTTTATGAACTTTAAATATAAACGTATGTTTTAGCCAATTTGTCGAACTTCAGCTCAAAATGTCAACAGCTGTTTACTTTGAGTTAAATTAGGATTATGAAACATAAGTACTATATTTTTTTCAGAATTCTACAATATTACAAGTAAATTTCCTTATCTTTCTCTCTTGATAAACCTTACCCGAATTTAAACGAATATTTTGAACAGAATTAGCCGAATTGATCCAGCCGTTCTCGAGATAAGCGCTTAGCAATACATTTTGCGACTCATTATTATTTATAAGATGAGCTAAATTAGCTGGCTGTACACAGAAAAATGATGGCTACAAGATCAGCTGATCGCTTCTTGCCTGATTGGTCGGAGGTGAACTTGTTGAGCTAAATCACACGTAGAGATCTCGAGTAGAGGTGTGTCTCTGGAGCTTCTCTTGTGTGAGACGGAGTTCCCTAGGCCAAGCACATTGTTCACTGATGTAGCCTTTCACTGAGCCTGCTTCTTCCCGAGTTGTATGGTTTTGCTCCCCTCGCTAAGCGTGTAATTGTTGGTAATTATTCTGCGGTACTTAACCTTCCCTTTCCTTCCTCTACGCTGCCAAGTGACTATAAATTTTGTGAACTGTGATTGTAATGCATTCTGGGTACTTTATCGTTCTCAAGTGCCAGTCATTTTGAAGTCCCCTTTACAGTTTTTCTTTAGGAGATGAAAGAAACTCTAGTACCTTCCTGTGTTGTGCAGATGAAGACAACTTTGGTGGGTTTAGCATTCCTTTACTTTACAACAGAAATGTATATTCTCTCCCATTTGTATACCTTCCCCTCTCCTAACCACAGTGTTTTGGTACAGTCTTGTTTATGTTATTGTGTCCAGGGAATTGAGTAGTCTAGTTTTTACGATATATTTAATTATGCTCTGCAGCCTTGTATTATAGCTAGACAATTATGGTGCAGTAGCTCATTCACGAATGAGCCCCAATTTATTTGATTCACTACGAGTCTTTCGTTTGTATAAGATTCAATCCTATTCCAATAAACCAATTTTTAAGAGATTATGATAAAGGCTGTTTAAGTAGAATGTCTGAAGTCTATGGGATACAGAGTTTTGTAGAATAGAAGTTGGTTAGTGGTTTTTAAAAGTGATTTAATACTAAACTGATTGTTTTTTTTTCTATAGCATTAAAGGAAAATTACGATTTCAGAATATATACTGGCAATTTTAAACATTATTCCTAACCAACACAGAACTTTTCAAATGTTATATAAACGTATATTTGAATTTTTCCTTTTTTGAAAATAAATATGGTATGGAATTATCATACTTCGTAGATATTTTAATTTTTCAGCTATTGTCCTTCTTTTAAATAGTTTTGCTGTGACATTTCCTTATCTTTCTTTAAAAGTCACGATTTGGTGATTTGAACGAGATCACAATAAAGACATTTTCCTCTTACAAAAGAAATATGAACAAAGAGAGTTGATGGGCTATATGGAAAATTAAAACTACCGATTGTTTTCCTGCAAATATGTTTAAAATCGTATATTAGTATTTGTTTACCACAATATCAGAACATTTCAGTATCTTGTACAAGAGTTATTTAAAGTGTAATTCATTAAATGTTATAAGATTTAAACTCTACCTCAAAAAACTTTTAATTATTTTTAATCAACACAATGCTGCCTGTACTTAATTGGATTCCTTACGATCAGATATTTGGCTAAGATTGTAAAAGTTTTAAGAGACCTCTCAGGTACCATCTTGCTAGAATTTTTTCTATACAGGTAATGATCAAATGGAATTAAATTGGCTACTTAAAATAGTTGTTAAATTAAAATTCACAATTGCATTAAGACAAATAATAACAGTTAATAAAATATGTTCAACTTCTTTAATCAGTTATTACTGGATTGTTCTGGTGGCGAATCTGTCGCATTAACAATATATATATATATATATATATATATATATATATATATATATATATATATATATAATTTATTTCAATAAAACATTGAATCGCAAAAAGTACTTGATCCGCCGGGGACTCGAACCAGGATCTCTCACTTGCCGGGTGAATGTGCTACCAATTACACCACAGAGCCCTCACTTTTTTCGATTTTAATTATTTTGTATTTGGCTCGTTTCTTTCACATATGTGTTTAAATAACCAAACTAACATACGATCGGAAGACCAAATACCTGTCAAATGACTTCTATTTACATTCATTAAATTTTTATAAATGGCAATAGCCGAATTTAATTTATTTCAATAAACATTGAATCGCAAAAAGTACTTGCTCCGCCGGGACTCGAACCCGGATCTCTCACTTGCCGGGTGAATGTGCTACCATTACACCACAGAGCCCTCACTTTTGACGATTCAATTATTTTGTATTTGGCCGTTTCTTTCACATATGTGTGTTTAAATAACCAAACTAACATATGATCGGAAGACCAAATACCTGTCAAATGACTTCTATTTACATTCATTAAATTTTTATAAATGGCAATAGCCGAATTTAATTTATTTCAATAACATTGAATATATATATATCATATATATATATATTAATATATATATATATATACTAGCAGACCCAACAGACGTTGTCCTGTACACACGTCTTTAATTCGAACATTTTAAACCTTTGATTTAAATCTGTAACAATCTGGGCTGGTTTGATAAAAATGTCTATTAAAATGTTATTACAATATCTAACTTCATCACATGTACATTTAATCACACTTCGACCAACCGATAGTGTGTGAGTATAACATGAGTAATGTGAAATGTAGAGGATGTTTTAAATGAAAACTTACTTAATCTGAAGGTAAAAAAAGTTGCAACAAACTATTTTATAACAGGTATATTTTTTCAATTTACAACTTAATTTATCGTAATGCATTGAATGTTTTGTTAATCCTTCAGGAGTATACACAAAACAATTAGATGATTTTCCGGATAGGGGCTGAAGTATAATAAGTGACCTCCATCGCAATCGAATTATTGATATTTCTGAATAGCCTATATATAACTACTATCCGAATTACATTATAGTTATGTAAAGGCTGAAGTATAATAAGCGGCCACCATCACAATCGAATTATTGATATTTCTGAATAGTCTATCTAAACTACGAATTTCATTATAGTTAATTAAAATTACAGTATAGTATCGGAACTGGCCAACAGAATTTAATTTATCTAAAATACTAAATAAGTATTCTGTATAAGGGCTGAAGTATAATAAGTGGCCACCATCAATATCGAATTATAAATATTTCTGAATAGCCTATCTAAACTATAAAATGATGAACTGAATTAGATTAAAGTTATTTAAAGGCCTGAATTATAATAAGCGGCCAACATCGCAATCAAATTATTGATTATTTTATAATTAGCCTATCTAAACTACGGAATTTCATTATCTTTATATTTATTATTTCTTGTGTGCGTGTGTATGGGAGCTGAACTCCTCCTAAATGGGTGGACCATCTTGGAATGTTTTTACATTGTATCCAGCAGAATGCGCTACGATCACAGTTTCAAATGTTTTCTATTTTAATTCCAGGTTTTTCCTGACAGTTTTTGCTGCTATCAAATATGTGTGGTTGTTTTGTAACATCGTGTAATTATTGTGTGTGAGTGCTAATTGTAATATTACATTAATAGAGATTGAAGATGTTTGAAGTACATAAATAAAACTACAGTCATTCATTGAAGTTATTGAACTAATTTTGAAAATTTAGTTGAACGAAGTGAGTATATTGGTCGCATAACCTAAGTAGCATACAAATCAAAAGGTTGTTTCTATGTGTGAATAACTATTGTTAACAGTTTGTTCACATAAGTTCAAATTAAGTAGCATATAAATCACATGATTGAATAACTATTCGTCCTCTTCCACGAAGACGTGGCATTTTTCTGTAAAAATAAAATTCTGTATAATAGTACACAATGAATATGAGTAACTTATTGAATATGTAATTTTAATTAAGTAACTTCTAGATAAAAATGTATAACAACATAGACTACAGTATCTAAATACTGAAGAAATATTCCCTATAGGTCTAAAGTACAATAAGTGGCCACCATCACAATCGAATTATTGATATTTCTGATTAATCTATCTAAAACCGAATTTACATTATAATTATTTAAAATTTACAGTATAGTATCATAATGGCCAACAGAATTTAATTTATCTTATATACTAAATAAGTAATCCCTATAGGTCCTGAAGTACAATAAATTGGCCACTATCACAATCGAATTATTGATATATCTGAATAGCCTATCTAAAGTACTAAAATCGAATAATCCAAATTATAGTTATTTAAAGGCTGTATAATAAGCAGCCACCATCTCAATCGAATTTATGATATTTCTGATTCTATTTAATTTAAAACCAATTCCTACATTATTAACAATAGTTATTGACACATGTGATTCTCTATTAATTTAATATTACAATTAGCACTCACACAATAATTACACGATGATTACCAAAACAACACACAAATTTGATAGCAGCACAAACTGTCGGGAAAACCTGGAATTAAAATAGAAAAACATTTGAAACTGCGATCGTAGCGCATTCTGCTGGATCCAATTTAAAACATATCAAAGATAAAAAAACAATTTATTTATAAAACCAAAAATTAAACTGATCCATCACTGCACACTTAATATTTACGAATTTCAGTTAAAATTGTATTTTACTAAACTTCCAATTTTTGTATCTGGATAACCTCTATTGATATTCTGATTTAGCCTATCTAAAACTACGAAAATTTCATTACAGTTACCCGGTATTTAAAATTACAGTATAGTATCAGAACTGGCCAACAGAATTTTAAATTTAAAAACCAATTCCTACACTATTAACAATAGTTATTCACACATGTGATTTGTATGCTACTTAAACTTATTTGGACCAATTTTGATGCAGATTAAAAATGTAAATTACAACAAATTATTTGAAATCCATTAGTTTAAAACTTGATTATCTAAAATGTTAACAATAGTTATTCACACATAGAAACACAACCTTTTGATTTTGTATGCTACTTAGGTTATTTGAGGTAAATGCGACCAATAATCTCTATTAATGTACTATTACAATTTTAGCACTCACACAATAATTACACGATGTTTTATTTTTTATTTTCTTCTTTTTGCCTGTTGGCTGGCCTTTATAAAACTTATAACGCGGCCCACGTAGTACAACTTTTTATAACTTCATTCTATTATATTTTAATGTTATTTGCCGTATTTACTTTTGAAACATGAACCTTACAAAACAACACACACACATTGATAGCAGCACAAACTGTCGGGAAAACCTGGAATTAAAATAGAAAAACATTTGAAACTGCGATCGTAGCGCATTCTTCCAAGATCAACACTTAATAATTTACTAAGAATTTCACTTAAAAGCTAAAACTTCCAATTTTTATATCTGGATAATCTCTATCCTCCAAAGTGAGTACAGAATATATTGAAATAAGAAGTGTTGTTATTTTTATATGTTTATGCTTACTCTATGCTTTCAAGACTATAATTGATTGGTAATTAAAGCAATATATGGGTCCTCGATTTTGCTCATATTACAATATAATGTTCCAATAGTTAATTAGAAAAGGAAAATGACTAGAATTTATTGCAGGAAAGCAGTTATAGGGAGCAGGCAACCGCCATACGGTCATATAAATTGCTTAGAGTTACCTATTGTGATCAGGGCACTGACGTGATCTGGGCTTCAATTTGGAACTACTCGAGCTTAATTTTTTTTCTAAAAGAGAAGCAGCGCGAAGCGTATGCGCAGCGGGCAGGCATCGTGCGTGATCCATTTTTTGTATAAAAAATTTCCGATAAATGTTATTACATATTACAATATAAATGTAGGTAATGTATGTAAAACAATTTTAAACACATAATTACATGCTGGAAAGCAAAGTAAACCAATATATCCGCCCAATACAAAATCTCCGTAAAAAATCTGGTAAAGGAATCTGTGTCATTCCTTTGGCCTGAATCAATTCAGTATAGACGAAGATTCACACACGATGCTAGCCGCTGCGCAGCGCTTCGCGATGCTTGCTCTTTTAGATAACACAAATAACTCGAGTAGTTACCAAATTTCAAGCCCAGATAGTCAGTGCCCCTGATCATAATAGGTAATTCTCGCGGTTGCTGCTCCCTATAACTGCTTTCCGGCAAGTAAATCTAGTCATTTCCTTTTCTAATTGACTATTGGAACATTATGTTGTAATATGAGAAAAACGAGGTTGACCCATATATTGCTTAGAATAACCAATTGATTAAAACGTATGTCTGTGTTGTAATATTATAATGTTTTACATAGAACAATTGGTAAAAATTTAACTTTGCAATCTGCATTTTAGACTACTGATCAAGCACTTTATAATAACGTAATCTAAAAGTAAACAAATGTTTTCACCTCTTTGGTGAACTTCAGCTGAAAATATTCACAGCTGTTAAGTATCAGTTCACTTTGTATTACGTATCGTAGCGCAGTCTGTCGGATCCAATATAAAAACACTCCAACATCAACAATTTATAATTAAAAATTTAATTAAATTTGACCGAAAAAATAACTATAATGAAATTCAGTAGTTTGGATAGGCAAATTCAGAAATATCAATAATTCGATTGTGATGGTGGCTGCTTATTATACTTCAGCCTTTAAATAACTATAATCCAATTCGGATAGTAGTTTGGATAGGCTATTCAGAAATATCAATAATTCGATTGTATGGAGGCCACTTATTATACTTCAGCCCTATCGGAAAACCATCTAATTTGTTTATGTACACTCCTGAAGGATTAACAAAAATATTGTACATTCAATAAGCATTACGATAAATTTAAGTTGTAATTTAAAAAATATACTTGTTATAAAATTAGTAATTTAAAATTACAGTATAAAAATGTCGGAACTGGCCACAGAATTTAATTTAAAACCCAATTCCTACACTATTAACAATAAGTAGTTATTCACACATGTGATTTGTATGCACTTAATTTGAACTTATGTGACCAATTCTGACTGCAGATTAAAAAATGTAAATTACAACAAATTATTTTAAATCCAATTAGTTTAAAAAAATTGGTTATCTTAAACTGTTAACAATATTCACACATAGAACACACAACCTTTTGATTTGTAATGCTACTTAGGTTATTTGAGGTATGCGACCAATATACTCACTTCAATAAATGTGCAAAATAAGTTCAATAACTTTAATAAATAACTATAGTTTTTTATTCACTTTAAACATCTTCAATCTCTATTAATGTCTTATAACAATTAGCACTCACACAATACATTACAGAATGTTACAAAACAACACACAAATTTGATGCAGCACAAAATGTCGGGAAAAATTAATTAAAATAGAAAAAGCATTATGGCTGTGTTTGTAATATTATAATATTTACGTAGAACAATTGTGTGAAACTTCATCTTTGCAATCTGCATTACACTACTGATCAAGCACTTTACAAATTTAAAATATGAACTTTCTAAATTATAATGTGAACAAATGTTTCTGCCTCTGATTGAACTTCAGCTGAAAATATTCACAGCTGTTAAGTATCAGTTCACTTTGTATTACGTGTCGTTCGTGGCGCAGTCTGGCGGATCCAATGTAAAACACTCCACCATCAACAACAATTTATTATTAAAAAATTAATTTAATAAACTATTAAAATTGGACCGAATTATGAATCTAAACCATTCTCGGATCCAACTGAAGACACACAAAAAGTTTCATTAAATCGGTCCACCCGTTTAGGAGGAGTTCATTAACATACCACGCACACAAGAAATATATATATATAATATATATATATATATATATATATCATATATATATATATATCAGAGCTTTGGAATAAGTATTGGGTATCAGTACATGGGGACCCCCAATACCTCCCCCCTAATCCCCCCCCAATCCACACCGTGGATCAACTGTTCGACATCCAACCACTCTTTTTGTGGCGGGCTTCAAGACCTCAACTTTCTGCGAGGGCTGGTTAACGGCGATATAGACTGTCCTGACCTGCTGGGAGCTGTGACTTTCACTGTGCCGAGAGGGACTAGCTGAAGTCAGTTTTCAGTAGGCATTTCCAACCAACTAATTATACTCAAAACCATGGCATATCCAGACTCCTGAAGACTGGCGAAGCGGCTTCTTCCTCTGTCAATTTCTTCGGGAATTCTTCTTTCAGAACGGATGCTATTGGTTTCCTGAGGAAGTGATGCGCGGTGCATCATTGTTTTATACTTGTTATCTATTGTTGGTTTCATTCAGATCTACTTGTAATATTTGTAAAATTGGTGTTGTACCGTTGAAATAAATAAATATATTAATAAATAATGATAAATATATATAAATAATTATAAATGTATTATTACTTTAGGCTTCCGATAAACATGGATATTTGATCATTTTCTAATTATCATTTGGAGATTCATATACAATGTTAACACTTAGATAAGCTTTAACAAAATATATGTTATTAAAATGTTAACAATAAACACAAATTTAGTAACTTAAGTAGTTAAAAAATAACATGCATTAGTTTTGGTACATTTTGAGTCCACTTAAGTAACTGGAGTGAGTTACTCGTACGTTAAACATCTTACCACGCTTGACATTACTTCAGATCAGCTTTGTTGAGTTCGAATTTATAGTATTTGGTATATTGAGTATTAGGAATTTGTTTTAAGTTGAATTCAAAATTATGAGCTTAATTAACACTGGTGATATTGCTTTCATAATACAATATGATAAATTCGTTATCTGAAGTTGCTATGTCTATTTTAGTTTCATAACTTAAATGCATTAACAAATTAAGTTATTTTACAACAGAAAATGGAGGAAAATTACTATTTCAAATCCTGCTATCAGTTTCGGAGCTATTAACAAACATGGCTCTGACACATCGCTTCGGTCAAGTACGTGACCAGCCTACTTTAAAAGGGGAGGCAGAGGCGTTTATTGTACTTTTAAGAGTGGAAGATAGATTTCATTGTATCGTACGTCAATGTGTTCTCCTAACATTGAAAAATCAAAGTAGAAACTATCCTTTTTAATGATGAGGAAACGATTATTATACATTTCTCTTATACTCGCATTCACCATAAAGAAACATGGCACTGACCGAAAAAGTGTGAACGTTTAGTAAAAAATTATTTTGTTTTTTATGATATTTTCGTGCATTTTTGAACTTTTCCAACGGAGGAAAGACAATTAGAAAGATTAGGTAACACTTGGTTTGTACATTCACTTGGAATAAAGGAAAGATGATCCATCATATATGGTATTGGAAAATAACACAGTCAGTCTACAGTGTTTATTTATTGTTGAGTACTATTTAAATGTTTTAGTCAATTACAACGTAGCTATGGTGGGAAGGGTTCATTCAATGTGATTGTTGTGTTTAGCTCTAGTTTAACTTCCTCTTAGTGCAGCGTCTGGAATCTGACATTATCACATACTTAAATACTGGAATCACATTCTATTCGTCAGATTCTAGACGTTGCAAGAGGAGGGTAAACTAGAGCTAAAAACAACAATCATATTGAATCAGCTTCTCCGCCTTAGCTACGTCATGTGTATAAATATAGGTTTCTTTACCGTCCTTAGAGATCGTGTCTAACACATCGTCAGGCAATAACATTAAATGACAGAGAGATGGGAGGGAGCCCAAAGTTAAAGGTAAACACAGTTGTGGTTATCATAAGCGATATGATATCAATATCTGATAAACAAAAGCAACATTGCAGTCGCTCTTGATGTATCAGTGTTATCGCTATTCAAAATGTTCGGAAATCAATCGGTGCGAATTTCTAAAAGTAGAGTGGAAAACCATTATTTTAGCGAGTAGCTATGATATCGCAAAGTAAAATTCCAAGGCTATTGAGTACTATAGACAGTTTATTGAGCATACAGAAAATTGCTATACAGGTTCTCAGAGTCAGTAGTCAGATTACTTTGTGAATAAGACTATGAATGGCTATACACATTTTATTAAGTACTTTTATTACTTATAGATATATTTCCCGAGGCTATAGTAATAACTATTCATATTCTTAGGTTTATTTTCAATTTCTGCTTTGCATGCTTGATGGAAGTCACCAGGTTTTAACATAAAAGACATTTTTTATTATTCGACAATTTTAACTTATTTTAAAAGCGCTTTCACCGGTTAAGGCATCATCAGTTCTTAAGTGTAGTGGGGTTAAACCCTTATGTCGAAGGGCAAAAAATCTTGTTACTGAGAACGTAAAATGTAACAATACCATCCGTATAAAATACAGCATTCGATCGGAAAATGTTAGTGATTTCAGATAAATATGGAGTTTTTAAGGTCATCGGAGTAAGTGCATGACACATAAGAGCAAAAGTGTTTCTCATTAAGCAATCACGTAATTAAAATTATTTACTCAAACATACAGGTACAGGGGTTCATAAGATTTATGTAGATGGCGTTGGATCTTTGAGAAGGGTGTGTACCGTAAATTAGTTAATTAAATTTCATACAATGTAAATTTCGCAACCTAATCAGCCAGTATAATATAATATTATTTTACATCCAATGTTCCGGAACTAAATTATTGGGCGGAGTAACTACCTAATTGGCACGCGTATGAATTTTTTCGTCTAACCCTTTGTAGCAGCCCAACTACGTAACCGATCAGACCTCGCGCGCTTTGTCCGTAAGTAAAATTTATCTTTTCGTATTATTAAATTAGCCCTTTGATGCCAAACGTATAAAATGAATGTAACGTAAAGTAAAGATGTGAATAGTAAAGTAACTTATCCTTGAAGATCTTTTATTTGCTTGATTGAGATAGATAAAGGTTGTGGCGTCGTCCTTATGGCGACGAGCACGTTGTTATAAATAGTAATTTGTATCATTAAATGGCTAATACCGTCGCGAATTTGTTTTAGGCGAGTTTACGTAGCTGACGTATCTCACGTGTTGTTTGAACAGATGGCTACCACTTCCCAACTTCTACTCCTCTTCTATAAATAACCGTTCTTAGACTACAGCTTCAATGTCTCGTGCCAAGACGCCGACACCCGGGTTGTGAGTCTACCTATTGTGAAGGGAAGTGAAATATTATTGTTTTGTAAAGTAAAACGTCGTACGCATAATTCAATAGAACATTGGATATTTTAGGCCCACCTAGAAGATATACTTTTTAGTTATTATATTCTAATTGGCAGCAACGTGGCAGTACATAACTTTTCCTTTACCATCTAAAAGTGGTGCTTTTAAGTTTTCGTAATTAAACTGAACTTATAAGTACACTTTGTATTTCTAGTATTTATTACTACGACCTCAGAAGTCACCACCCCCATGTGGTATCGTCATACGGTACAAGGGTTCTGAAGTCGGAGAGCATATATTATTTTTCGTTAGAAAAAAAAGATCTATGTGATTTGGGTAAATATTCATAAATATTCAATTAAAACATGAGCAAAAGTCTATGTGGCCTTTGTGCATTTGACAGAATAAACATCAATTGAAAATTTTGACCGTCTGCGCCAGAGCATTTATTCGAAACAGCTCCTTCATTTGGACCTTTTCACTCATAGGTTCCTATCTGTGCGAATTTGAATGGTACTTCACTCACTAGTAGCTGATATATATATATATATATATATATATATATATATATATATATATTATATATATATACAAAGATAACATTTAGTATTTATGATTCTATTTGTTTGGATTATTCATGTACATTTGGTTACCTATCTGATAATCTTCACAAACACGATGTAAGGTTTGATTTTAAATGGATATTTTGTTACCTATCGGATCATTGTTAACTATGTTACAAAAATTGATTTAGAGTTTCATTTTAATATTTATTATATGGAATATCTAATAATTATTACAAACATCTTGTAAAGTTTAATTTTCAAGGTGTATTTTGTCATCTATTTGATAATTTTTCAAACGTGATATAGGAGTTGATATTCAATACATTTTTAATCACAATTGATAGCACTAAACGATTTTTAATTCTTCAAGAAATATATTGAAAATGTCTTTCAATATAACAACCGAGTGTAAACAATATAATATTATGATTTAATTGATATAAAATATTATACGTCCAAGAAGGCGTGGAAAGCATTATGTATTATAGAGTTAAGTTTCCGTCTAAGTAGTAAATGATATTCTAAATAAACTGTAAGATAGATTCTCAGTATTACTAACACTGAATAATATGGATATCATACTTTACAAGAAAATCTGTAAACTGTGCTGATACGGTGGGTAGCAGTCAACGTCAACCTCAGGCCAGCGAGACATATCTTCTTCTGTCAACTGCAAACCTCTGCCTTCAGGAACAGACTTCCCACGCAGTTGACTTAAGGTAGTGAAATTTCATTCTAATCTTTCGTCTCTACGGATTTCCAGTGAGGCCATGAAGTTATACCATGCTTTTTAAAGATTGAAATATTACAAGACTTAAACTTACGAAGTTGTAAATTTCATAGGAACCATTTGTTATTTCGGGCATTCAAACTTCAAATAGCTCAAAACATATAATGTATAACAAACTGTGAATATTGAATGGAGTGATGAATAAATTTGGTTATATAGCAAGCACATCAACACAAGTAAGATAACAGACTTAGCACCCGTTATTTTGAATAATCCTCGATTTTATATTTCACAATTATTGAATAAACAATATTTTCAATTTATTCATCCTGCGTTAAGATTACAGAAATTTCACTTGCTCCATTACTTTATATTGCTTATGTAGATTTTAAAGTTGCAATGATAATACAAAATATATGATATGGTGTCACTCATTTTCTTCCTTTTTAAAACTCTCCTATGAGAAATAGAATTAAAAGTAAATTTTAAAATATTATTTACATGAATTGAGTAGTAAATTCAAAACAGTCAACTGACATCATCCAAAATTAGATAAAAAGTGTGTCATAATTTAGCGTTGGCTTGAAGTCATAATTATTTATTTAATTTGAGAACGTCAAGTACCATTATGTCTTAATATTCAGTATTGACCAATAATGGATGTTTTAATATCACGAAATTAATGGCTAGTAAAAATAAACTATATGAACAGTGATTTATTATTATTGTTACTAATGTATTTTTAATGTAGTATAGAGGAACATATTTTAATATTATACACTTTAAAATTGTGATTTTTCACATAGTTTGACCAGAAATACAAAAAATTAGAGCCTAATTGGTGTATTCATGTTACTAAAATCGTAGGCTTAGTCGCGGTATGGACATATTAATTGTTTATGTAACTTTTATAGCTTAGTTCATAATTTACATTGTGAAGAATATGATTATAAAATAGCTTCGCTATCAAAGAGTGAAAATTGAGGTTAGCAAAAATTATCTATTACAATAACAAACAATCTAATACATTTTATTCAAAATAATCAAAGAAAAATATTAAATTGAGGCGAAAATAATCATGAAAGACGATACATTTATAAATATTTTGGCATGTTGTATAAGTGAGTGATCAGTTTATTTTTGTTACTTCCAGTTTTACTTTGCTATAAATCTATGTAAACTGCATGTTACTTGCACATACTGTGTCTTGACATTCCATAAAACTGAAGAATCTTTCAGGCAAAATACTTGAAAGCTAGGCTACAGTGTTTGTTAAACACGTTTATCTAACGAATTGAGTGTTATGAATTACTTCCCTGAAACCTTGACAACTATTGAGGACCATTTGTGATGAAACTGAAAAAAAAAAAAATTTAATCAGTTGGAAGATTCATCTTAATATGGCTTGGGCGTGGCACTTGCAGAAGAATGCATGCGTGTATTTCAGTATTAATAAACGTTATTTCATTATTTTATTTGCATTAAAATGTACTTGCTGATACAATTAATTGTTGGTTCAATGTTAATTTCGTATATAAAAATGTCTTGACTAATGGTTTCATTGCACATATAATATTTTGTAGATTCTTTATTCGATTTGAAAGTTAAAATGATTCAGCAAATTAACAGCCCACTTAAAGTTAATTCAATTATTATTATAAATTTCTATTTAATTTTTATTATTTTTTTATGTTTGTGATTGGCGTAAAAGGGTTCCTGATCCTAACTTAAATATTATATTTGTAAAAGTTTCATTTAATAAACGTGATTACTGTATTTCTCATTTGTGCCGAGAAAGCTCCTGAACCACAATCAGAATCGGCTAAAGCCACAATCACATTACATACATAATTACAGAAATCAATGAACACCTCTAACCATTAAGAGCCAATGTAAAATTGTCCAATGTTCATTTAAACCTGTTTAGTTCATAAGTTATAAACTACATGTTATAAAATGAAGTCTGATTATTTGGACACGATATATAATTGATTTAAATTGTTTATTGGAAGTGTGTTATAAACTATTTATATGTGTTTCAAAAATATGTTATATATATTTTAATGAATGGCTAGTTTGTTTTTAAAATAACATTTATGTTTAATATATTGTACATACTTATGATTAAGTAAGTACTAAACTGATTAAAAGAGTAATTAAATATGTAGTTAATGCTCTTGATAAATATTTGAACGACATAAATACTATTCGTACTGAAAATCAATAATATTTTTCTTTTTATAAATATGCACATACTGCACGTACAATTTTCCAAGTGTCCAGGATATTTCTATCAAGAGTTATCGCTCAGGCGAACTGCTCTTTTTACCTATTGACGCCAAAATCAAGAGGACTTTTCTTTTGAGCAGTAGGAACATACTGCATGTGGAGGAAGAAGGAGTTTCTTCCTGTTAACATCAATAGGACTTTTCTTTGGAGCAATAGGAACATTCTGCATGTACCAGGTTTGAAGTGTCTGGGATATTCTATCAAGAGTTATCGCTCAGGCGAACTGCTCCTTGACCTTTTAACGTCAAAATCCATAGGAATTTTCTTTGGAGCAATGGGAACATACTGCATGTACCAGGTTTGAAGTGCCTAGGATATTCTATCAAGAGTTATCGCTTAGGCGAACTGCTCTTTGACCTTTTGACGTCAAAATCCATAGGAATTTTCTTTGGAGCAATAGGAAAATACTGCATGTACCAGGTTTGAAGTGTCTAGGATATTCTATCAAGAGTTATCGCTCAGGCGAACTGCTCTTTGACCTTTTGACGTCAAAATCCATAGGAATTTTCTTTGGAGCAATAGGAAAATACTGCATATACCAGGTTTGAAGTGTCTAGGATATTTCTATCAAGAGTTATCGCTCAGGCGAACTGCTCTTTTACCTATTGACGTCAAAATCAAGAGGACTTTTCTTTTGAGCAGTAGTAACATACTGCATGTGGAAGAAACAGGAGTTTCTTCCTGTTAACATCAATAGGACTTTTCTTTGGAGCAATAGGAACATTCTGCATGTACCAGGTTTGAAGTGTCTAGGATATTCTATCAAGAGTTATCGCTCAGGCGAACTGCTCTTTGACCTTTTGACGTCAAAATCCATAGGAATTTTCTTTGGAGCAATAGGAAAATACTGCATATACCAGGTTTGAAGTGTCTAGGATATTCTATCAAGAGTTATCGCTCAGGCGAACTGCTCTTTTTACCTATTGACGCCAAAATCAAGAGGACTTTTCTTTTGAGCAGTAGGAACATACTGCATGTGGAGGAAGAAGGAGTTTCTTCCTGTTAACATCAATAGGACTTTTCTTTGGAGCAATAGGAACATTCTGCATGTACCAGGTTTGAAGTGTCTGGGATATTCTATCAAGAGTTATCGCTCAGGCGAACTGCTCCTTGACCTTTTAACGTCAAAATCCATAGGAATTTTCTTTGGAGCAATAGGAAAATACTGCATATACCAGGTTTGAAGTGTCTAGGATATTCTATCAAGAGTTATCGCTCAGGCGAACTGCTCTTTGACCTTTTGACGTCAAAATCCATAGGAATTTTCTTTGGAGCAATAGGAAAATACTGCATATACCAGGTTTGAAGTGTCTAGGATATTTCTAACAAGAGTTATCGCTCAGGCGAACTGCTCTTTTACCTATTGACGTCAAAATCAAGAGGACTTTTCTTTTGAGCAGTAGGAACATACTGCATGTGGAAGAAACAGGAGTTTCTTCCTGTTAACATCAATAGGACTTTTCTTTGGAGGAATGGGAACATTCTGCATGTACCAGGTTTGAAGTGTCTAGGATATTCTATCAAGAGTTATCGCTCAGGCGAACTGCTCCTTGACCTTTTAACGTCAAAATCCATAGGAATTTTCTTTGGAGCAATAGGAAAATACTGCATATACCAGGTTTGAAGTGTCTAGGATATTATATCAAGAGTTATCGCTCAGGCGAATTGCTCTTTGACCTTTTAACGTCAAAATCCATAGGAATTTTCTTTGGAGCAATAGGAACATACTGCATGTACCATGTTTGAAGTGTCTAGGATATTCTATCAAGAGTTGTCGCTCAGGTGAAATGCTCTTTGACCTTTTGATGTCAAAATCCATAGGACCTTTCTTTGGAGCATTATGAACATACTGAATTTGGAGGAAACAGGAGTTTCCGGCCTTTTTAATTGTTTAGGGATACAAAAACCAGTAATACTATTTTACGAGATTTAATCTGTTTCTTTTTTTCAGGGAAGAAGAATCAATCTGACAGATGGTTAAACTGTGTATTAAAATAACCGATCATACCAAAACGTTGTGACGCGCATAAGTTAGGAATTACAAGCACCATGTTGTGTGTCAACTCACTAACTCTATAAAGTGTATTTATGGAGAAATTTGAGCCAAAAGCCTTGGCTTTAACTTAGTTCAAACCAAAGATTTGGTGGAGGTATGTGGATGATACCTTGTTGTTATTCCTTATGAAGACACAAAGAAAAGCAATGATGGAGAATTAGTTTTTGAATCACATTAATAGTAATTCTCCTTCAATCTGCTTCACAATTGAATTGGGAGTGTGGGAGTCACAAAAAAGCTTCCTTTTTTTAGACGTATGTGTTAA
The DNA here is from genome assembly GCF_021130785.1 of Homalodisca vitripennis. Lineage (NCBI taxonomy): Eukaryota > Metazoa > Arthropoda > Insecta > Hemiptera > Cicadellidae > Homalodisca > Homalodisca vitripennis. The sequence goes on from NC_060209.1 coordinate 21,897,251, forward strand.
AAAAAAGATATCCTTAAGACTACTGTTTTTAAGAGAATACACCCAGAAAGATATTTCAATTTTAATCAAAAAATCAATTAAACCATAAAAAATCTGTCAAAGAAGGATTGGGTAGTGGCCTACCCGTTATTTGACAGATAAAATTTTATGCTCAGATAAAAATGGATTAAAAGAGGAATTTAAGAAATTGGATCTTAGACGTAATAATTACGCTCAATCAGTAATACACAAGTGAAAATGAACCAAAAGAATCATTCCTGAGTCAGTAAATCAAAATAGTGATAACGTTGCTTTTATGACAATCCGTTATGTGCCGGGATTATGGGAGAAAATTAGAAGAGAAGGTAGAAAGTATAACACTAGAACCGCCTAATGCTGACTTATGTGTGTCACAACGCTTTTGTATGATTTGTTTAACAAATTAATTTATGTGTTGGTTGTTTATTAAAATGAAGAAGAGTTCAGATTGAAGATCTCGAAACGTAGTGTTCTTATTTTTTGTATCATTGAACAATGGTAAATGTCCGGAAAAGTTTTGTTTTCTTCATAATCCTTCCATCTTCATAAACAAGAAACAAAGAATACTGAATGTACCAGGATTCAAGGACCTAGATATTTTATATCAAGAGTCATCTCTGAAACATGCTGACAACCGTACGATTTTAAGAAGGTCCCTAATTAATAAATATTGCTTTGGTACGGCTCATACTTTATAATGAATACATCAATTCTAGATTATTGAAACTCAACTTGTGCATTACAATAGCTTCGCTGTTTTGAACGCTTTAGATTTGGCCAACCAACTGAGATCAACAAAGATTAATCTGTCATTGTACAGAGTGCAATCAATAGTATAATTTGTGGGAGTGCCCTACACAATCATTACTTCATGAACATTATTTTCACAACAAGCAGCTACTGATATCTTCATTACTAAATAATATTTGTACGCTGAATTGTGATGTAGCAATTATGTTATCAAAGAACAAGATAGAATAAAAGGTATTAATAGTATTATTAGAGAATATTATAGTTATATATATGCATTATTTAACACCACTCAACCCTAAGACTAGGATGATGACCCGAACCGTGCAATGAGTCGTGATACTCGTAAACGGTATGAGGTATCATCATCCATTATTCATACATCTTCATTTAAATAAGCAGTTAGAATCCAATACATTTTAATTTAACTAAACAAATATAAATTACTTATAAATCTGTAAAATTTGACGTTTGTTTGAATATCACTTTATTCCTCACCGTTATTAATGTAATTTTAACTCGTCTGTGTCTAATTTTACTAATTTTTAATTAAAGCAATAACCCAATTGAGAGGTATTCCCTAAGAGGACCGCAGCTCATGTAAGATTAGAAGTTGGGCCACCTTATTGCATGTAGTCTTATAAAAAAAAAAAAAAAAAAAAAAAAAAAAAAAAAAAAAAAAAAACTACTATTAGGAATAATTGTTTTAAAATGTAGAAAACAATGCATTAAATTTTAGATAAAATTCCTCATTCTGTGTTATTAAGGAGTAAATTACCATATTTTTAAGACTACATATTTTACATAAAAGCAACATTTTAAGATGGTATCAGGTAATATATCACAAATAGATACTTCGTATGATAACAGTTTGATGAAAAACTCACACAATTCAGTAACATTCTCATAACCACGAGACGTAGTGTTATAATTTCAAAACTCACAGCCGATACCGTAAGTTCTGTAGTCTCACCTCATACCGATTGTAACTGACGGTACCTCAGTAGTAACATTCACATAACCCCGAGATATAATATTAGCAGGTCACTGAGCACAGTCATTACCATAAGTTGCGTCGTCTCACCTCATACCGACTTTAACAGACGGTATCTCAGTAGTAACATTCACATAACCCCAAAGTATAGTGTTAGCAGGTCACTGAGCACGGTCATTACCATAAGTTGCGTCGTCTCACCTCATACCGACTTTAACAGACGGTATCTCAGTAGTAACATTCACATAACCCCGAGATATAGTGTTAGTAGGTCACTGAGCATGGTCATTACCATAAGTTGCGTCGTCTCACCTCATACCGACTTTAACAGACGGTATCTCAGTAGTAACATTCACATAACCCCGAGGTATAGTGTTAGCAGGTCACTGAGCACGGTCATTACCATAAGTTGCGTCGTCTCACCTCATACAGACTTTAACAGACGGTATCTCAGTAGTAACATTCACATAACCCCGAGATATAGTGTTAGTAGGTCACTGAGCATGGTCATTACCATAAGTTGCGTCGTCTCACCTCATACCGACTTTAACAGACGGTATCTCAGTAGTAACATTCACATAACCCCGAGGTATAGTGTTAGCAGGTCACTGAGCACGGTCATTACCATAAGTTGCGTCGTCTCACCTCATACCGACTTTAACAGACGGTATCTCAGTAGTAACATTCATATAACCCCGAGGTATAGTGTTAGCAGGTCACTGAGCACGGTCATTACCATAAGTTGCGTCGTCTCACCTCATACCGACTTTAACAGACGGTATCTCAGTAGTAACATTCACATAACCCCGAGATATAGTGTTAGTAGGTCACTGAGCATGGTCATTACCATAAGTTGCGTCGTCTCACCTCATACCGACTTTAACAGACGGTATCTCAGTAGTAACATTCACATAACCCCGAGGTATAGTGTTAGCAGGTCACTGAGCACGGTCATTACCATAAGTTGCGTCGTCTCATCTCATACCGGCTGTAACTGACGGTACCTCAGTAGTAACATTCACATAACCCCAAGGTCTAATATTAGCAGGTCACTGAGCACGGTCATTACCATAAGTTGCGACGTCTCACCTCATACCGACTTTAACAGACGGTATCTCAGTAGTAACATTCACATAACCCCAAGGTATAATATTAGCAGATCACTGAGCACGGTCATTACTATAAGTTGCGTCGTCTCACCTCATACCGACTTTAACAGACGGTATCTCAGTAGTAACATTCACATAACCCCGAGGTATAGTGTTAGCAGGTGACTGAGCACGGTCATTACCATAAGTTGCGTCGTCTCATCTCATACCAGCTGTAACTGACGGTACCTCAGTAGTAACATTCACATAACCCCGAGGTATAGTGTTAGCAGGTCACTGAGCACGGTCATTACCATAAGTTGCGTCGTCTCATCTCATACCGACTTTAACAGACGGTATCTCACTAGTAACATTCACATAACCCCGAGGTATAGTGTTAGCAGGTCACTGAGCACGGTCATTACCATAAGTTGCGTCGTCTCACCTCATACCGACTTTAACAGACGGTATCTCAGTAGTAACATTCACATAACCCCGAGGTATAGTGTTAGCAGGTCACTGAGCACGGTCATTACCATAAGTTGCGTCGTCTCATCTCATACCGACTTTAACAGACGGTATCTCAGTAGTAACATTCACATAACCCCGAGATATAGTGTTAGTAGGTCACTGAGCATGGTCATTACCATAAGTTGCGTCGTCTCACCTCATACCGACTTTAACAGACGGTATCTCAGTAGTAACATTCACATAACCCCGAGGTATAGTGTTAGCAGGTCGCTGAGCACGGTCATTACCATAAGTTGCGTCGTCTCATCTCATACCGGCTGTAACTGACGGTACCTCAGTAGTAACATTCACATAACCCCGAGGTATAGTGTTAGCAGGTCACTGAGCACGGTCATTACCATAAGTTGCGTCGTCTCACCTCATACCGACTTTAACAGACGGTATCTCAGTAGTAACATTCACATAACCCCGAGGTATAGTGTTAGCAGGTCACTGAGCACGGTCATTACCATAAGTTGCGTCGTCTCATCTCATACCGGCTGTAACTGACGGTACCTCAGTAGTAACATTCACATAACCCCAAGGTATAATATTAGCAGGTCACTGAGCACGGTCATTACCATAAGTTGCGTCGTCTCACCTCATACCGACTTTAACAGACGGTATCTCAGTAGTAACATTCACATAACCCCGAGGTATAGTGTTAGTAGGTCACTGAGCATGGTCATTACCATAAGTTGCGTCGTCTCACCTCATACCGACTTTAACAGACGGTATCTCAGTAGTAACATTCTCATAACCCCGAGGTATAGTGTTTAGCAGGTCACTGAGCATGGTCATTACCATAAGTTGCGTCGTCTCATCTCATACCGGCTGTAACTGACGGTACCTCAGTAGTAACATTCACATAACCCCGAGGTATAGTGTTAGCAGGTCACTGAGCACGGTCATTACCATAAGTTGCGTCGTCTCATCTCATACCGGCTGTAACTGACGGTACCTCAGTAGTAACATTCACATAACCCCGAGATATAGTGTTAGTAGGTCACTGAGCATGGTCATTACCATAAGTTGCGTCGTCTCATCTCATACCGGCTGTAACTGACGGTATCTCAGTAGTAACATTCACATAACCCCGAGGTATAGTGTTAGCAGGTCACTGAGCACGGTCATTACCATAAGTTGCGTGGTCTCATCTCATACCGGCTGTAACTGACGGTACCTCAGTAGTAACATTCACATAACCCCGAGGTATAGTGTTAGCAGGTCACTGAGCACGGTCATTACCATAAGTTGCGTCGTCTCATCTCATACCCGCTGTAACTGACGGTACCTCAGTAGTAACATTCACATAACCCCGAGGTATAATATTAGCAGATCACTGAGCACGGTCATTACCATAAGTTGCGTCGTCTCACCTCATACCGACTTTAACAGACGGTATCTCAGTAGTAACATTCTCTTAACCCCAAGGTATAATATTAGCAGGTCACTGAGCACGGTCATTACCATAAGTTGCGTCGTCTCACCTCATACCGACTTTAACAGACGGCATCTCAGTAGTAAAATTCACATAACCCCGAGATATAATATTAGCAGGTCACTGAGCACGGTCATTACCATAAGTTGCGTCGTCTCACCTCATACCGACTTTAACAGACGGCATCTCAGTAGTAAAATTCACATAACCCCGAGATATAATATTAGCAGGTCCTGAGCACGGTCATTACCATAAGTTGCGTCGTCTCATCTCATACCGGCTGTAACTGACGGTACCTCAGTAGTAACATTCACATAACCCCGAGATATAGTGTTAGTAGGTCACTGAGCATGGTCATTACCATAAGTTGCGTCGTCTCATCTCATACCGGCTGTAACTGACGGTATCTCAGTAGTAACATTCACATAACCCCGAGGTATAGTGTTAGCAGGTCACTGAGCACGGTCATTACCATAAGTTGCGTCGTCTCACCTCATACCGACTTTAACAGACGGTATCTCAGTAGTAACATTCACATAACCCCGAGGTATAGTGTTAGCAGGTCACTGAGCACGGTCATTACCATAAGTTGCGTCGTCTCATCTCATACCGGCTGTAACTGACGGTACCTCAGTAGTAACATTCACATAACCCCAAGGTATAATATTAGCAGGTCACTGAGCACGGTCATTACCATAAGTTGCGTCGTCTCATCTCATACCGGCTGTAACTGACGGTACCTCAGTAGTAACATTCACATAACCCCGAGGTATAGTGTTAGCAGGTCACTGAGTACGGTCATTACCATAAGTTGCGTCGTCTCACCTCATACCGACTTTAACAGACGGTATCTCAGTAGTAACATTCACATAACCCCGAGGTATAGTGTTAGCAGGTCACTGAGCACGGTTATTACCATAAGTTGCGTCGTCTCACCTCATACCGACTTTAACAGACGGTATCTCAGTAGTAACATTCACATAACCCCGAGGTATAGTGTTAGCAGGTCACTGAGCACGGTCATTACCATAAGTTGCGTCGTCTCATCTCATACCGGCTGTAACTGACGGTACCTCAGTAGTAACATTCACATAACCCCAAGGTATAATATTAGCAGGTCACTGAGCACGGTCATTACCATAAGTTGCGTCGTCTCATCTCATACCGGCTGTAACTGACGGTACCTCAGTAGTAACATTCACATAACCCCGAGATATAGTGTTAGTAGGTCACTGAGCATGGTCATTACCATAAGTTGCGTCGTCTCATCTCATACCGGCTGTAACTGACGGTATCTCAGTAGTAACATTCACATAACCCCGAGGTATAGTGTTAGCAGGTCACTGAGCACGGTCATTATCATAAGTTGCGTCGTCTCATCTCATACCGGCTGTAACTGACGGTACCGCAGTAGTAACATTCACATAACCCCGAGGTATAGTGTTAGCAGGTCACTGAGCACGGTCATTACCATAAGTTGCGTCGTCTCATCTCATACCCGCTGTAACTGACGGTACCTCAGTAGTAACATTCACATAACCCCGAGGTATAATATTAGCAGATCACTGAGCACGGTCATTACCATAAGTTGCGTCGTCTCACCTCATACCGACTTTAACAGACGGTATCTCAGTAGTAACATTCTCTTAACCCCAAGGTATAATATTAGCAGGTCACTGAGCACGGTCATTACCATAAGTTGCGTAGTCTCACCTCATACCGACTTTAACAGACGGCATCTCAGTAGTAAAATTCACATAACCCCGAGATATAATATTAGCAGGTCACTGAGCACGGTCATTACCATAAGTTGCGTCGTCTCACCTCATACCGACTTTAACAGACGGCATTTCAGTAGTAAAATTCACATAACCCCGAGATATAATATTAGCAGGTCCTGAGCACGGTCATTACCATAAGTTGCGTCGTCTCATCTCATACCGACTTTAACAGACGGTATCTCAGTAGTAACATTCACATAACCCCGAGGTATAGTGTTAGCAGGTCACTGAGCACGGTCATTACCATAAGTTGCGTCGTCTCACCTCATACAGACTTTAACAGACGGTATCTCAGTAGTAAAATTCACATAACCCCGAGATATAATATTAGCAGGTCCTGAGCACGGTCATTACCATAAGTTGCGTCGTCTCATCTCATACCGACTTTAACAGACGGTATCTCAGTAGTAACATTCACATAACCCCGAGATATAGTGTTAGTAGGTCAATGAGCATGGTCATTACCATAAGTTGCGTCGTCGTCTCACCTCATACCGACATTAACAGACGGCATATCAGTAGTAACATTCATATAACTCCGAGATATAGTGTTAGTAGGTCACTGAGCACGGTCATTACCATAAGTTGCGTCGTCTCACCTCATACCGACTTTAACAGACGGTATCACAGTAGTAACATTCAGATAACCCCGAGGTATAATATTAGCAGATCACTGAGCACGGTCATTACCATAACTTGCGTCGTCTCACCTCATACCGACTTTAACAGACGGTATCACAGTAGTAACATTCACATAACCCCGAGATATAGTGTTAGCAGGTCACTGAGCACGGTCATTACCATAAGTTGCGTCGTCGTCTCACCTCATACCGTCTTTAACAGACGGTATCACAGTAGTAACATTCACATAACCCCGAGATATAATATTAGCAGGTCAATGAGCACGGTCATTACCATAAGTTGCGTCGTCTCACCTCATACCGACTTTAACAGACGGCATCTCAGTAGTAAAATTCACATAACCCCGAGATATAATATTAGCAGGTCCTGAGCACGGTCATTACCATAAGTTGCGTCGTCTCATCTCATACCGACTTTAACAGACGGTATCTCAGTAGTAACATTCACATAACCCCGAGGTATAGTGTTAGCAGGTCACTGAGCACGGTCATTACCATAAGTTGCGTCGTCTCACCTCATACCGACTTTAACAGACGGTATCTCAGTAGTAAAATTCACATAACCCCGAGATATAATATTAGCAGGTCCTGAGCACGGTCATTACCATAAGTTGCGTCGTCTCATCTCATACCGACTTTAACAGACGGTATCTCAGTAGTAACATTCACATAACCCCGAGGTATAGTGTTAGCAGGTCACTGAGCACGGTCATTACCATAAGTTGCGTCGTCTCACCTCATACCGACTTTAACAGACGGTATCTCAGTAGTAACATTCACATAACCCCGAGGTATAGTGTTAGCAGGTCACTGAGCACGGTCATTACCATAAGTTGCGTCGTCTCACCTCATACCGACTTTAACAGACGGTATCTCAGTAGTAACATTCACATAACCCCGAGGTATAGTGTTAGCAGGTCACTGAGCACGGTCATTACCATAAGTTGCGTCGTCTCATCTCATACCGGCTGTAACTGACGGTACCTCAGTAGTAACATTCACATAACCCCGAGGTATAGTGTTAGCAGGTCACTGAGCACGGTCATTACCATAAGTTGCGTCGTCTCACCTCATACCGACTTTAACAGACGGTATCTCAGTAGTAACATTCACATAACCCCGAGGTATAGTGTTAGCAGGTCACTGAGCACGGTTATTACCATAAGTTGCGGCGTCTCACCTCATACCGACTTTAACAGACGGTATCTCAGTAGTAACATTCACATAACCCCGAGGTATAGTGTTAGCAGGTCACTGAGCACGGTCATTACCATAAGTTGCGTCGTCTCATCTCATACCGGCTGTAACTGACGGTACCTCAGTAGTAACATTCACATAACCCCAAGGTATAATATTAGCAGGTCACTGAGCACGGTCATTACCATAAGTTGCGTCGTCTCATCTCATACCGGCTGTAACTGACGGTACCTCAGTAGTAACATTCACATAACCCCGAGATATAGTGTTAGTAGGTCACTGAGCATGGTCATTACCATAAGTTGCGTCGTCTCATCTCATACCGGCTGTAACTGACGGTATCTCAGTAGTAACATTCACATAACCCCGAGGTATAGTGTTAGCAGGTCACTGAGCACGGTCATTATCATAAGTTGCGTCGTCTCATCTCATACCGGCTGTAACTGACGGTACCGCAGTAGTAACATTCACATAACCCCGAGGTATAGTGTTAGCAGGTCACTGAGCACGGTCATTACCATAAGTTGCGTCGTCTCATCTCATACCCGCTGTAACTGACGGTACCTCAGTAGTAACATTCACATAACCCCGAGGTATAATATTAGCAGATCACTGAGCACGGTCATTACCATAAGTTGCGTCGTCTCACCTCATACCGACTTTAACAGACGGTATCTCAGTAGTAACATTCACATAACCCCGAGATATAGTGTTAGTAGGTCACTGAGCATGGTCATTACCATAAGTTGCGTCGTCTCACCTCATACCGACTTTAACAGACGGTATCTCAGTAGTAACATTCACATAACCCCGAGGTATAGTGTTAGCAGGTCACTGAGCACGGTCATTACCATAAGTTGCGTCGTCTCATCTCATACCGGCTGTAACTGACGGTACCTCAGTAGTAACATTCACATAACCCCGAGGTATAGTGTTAGTAGGTCACTGAGCACGGTCATTACCATAAGTTGCGTCGTCTCACCTCAAACCGACTTTAACAGACGGTATCTCAGTAGTAACATTCACATAACCCCGAGGTATAGTGTTAGCAGGTCACTGAGCACGGTCATTACCATAAGTTGCGTCGTCTCATCTCATACCGGACTGTAACTGACGGTATCTCAGTAGTAACATTCACATAACCCCAAGGTATAATATTAGCAGGTCACTGAGCACGGTCATTACCATAAGTTGCGTCGTCTCATCTCATACCGGCTGTAACTGACGGTACCTCAGTAGTAACATTCACATAACCCCGAGGTATAGTGTTAGCAGGTCACTGAGCACGGTCATCACCATAAGTTGCGTCGTCTCATCTCATACCGGCTGTAACAGACGGTATCTCAGTAGTAACATTCACATAACCCCGAGGTATAGTGTTAGTAGGTCACTGAGCACGGTCATTATTACCATAAGTTGCGGTCGTCTCATCTCATACCGGCTGTAACTGACGGTATCTCAGTAGTAACATTCACATAACCCCGAGGTATAGTGTTAGCAGGTCACTGAGCACGGTCATTACCATAAGTTGCGTCGTCTCATCTCATACCGGCTGTAACTGACGGTACCTCAGTAGTAACATTCACATAACCCCGAGGTATAGTGTTAGCAGGTCACTGAGCACGGTCATTACCATAAGTTGCGTCGTCTCATCTCATACCCGCTGTAACTGACGGTACCTCAGTAGTAACATTCACATAACCCCGAGATAATATTAGCAGATCACTGAGCATGGTCATTACCATAAGTTGCGTCGTCTCATCTCATACCGGACTGTAACAGACGGTATCTCAGTAGTAACATTCACTTAACCCCAAGGTATAGTGTTAGCAGGTCACTGAGCACGGTCATTATCATAATACATACCGGCTGTAACTGACGGTACCGCAGTAGTAACATTCACATAACCCCGAGGTATAGTGTTAGCAGGTCACTGAGCACGGTCATTACCATAAGTTGCTCATTTACGGTACCTCAGTAGTCTCACGGTCATTACCATAAGTTGCGTCGTCTCACCTCATACCGACTTTAACAGACGGTATCTCAGTAGTAACATTCTCTTAACCCCAAGGTATAATATTAGCAGGTCACTGAGCACGGTCATTACCATAAGTTGCGTAGTCTCATACCGACTTTAACAGACGGCATCTCAGTAGCAGGTCACTGAGCACGGTCATTACCATAAGTTGCGTCGTCTCATCTCATACCGACTTTAACAGACGGTATCTCAGTAGTAACATTCACATAACCCCGAGGTATAGTGTTAGCAGGTCACTGAGCACGGTCATTACCATAAGTTGCGTCGTCTCACCTCATACCGACTTTAACAGACGGTATCTCAGTAGTAAAATTCACATAACCCCGAGATATAATATTAGCAGGTCCTGAGCACGGTCATTACCATAAGTTGCGTCGTCTCATCTCATACCGACTTTAACAGACGGTATCTCAGTAGTAACATTCACATAACCCCGAGATATAGTGTTAGTAGGTCAATGAGCATGGTCATTACCATAAGTTGCGTCGTCTCACCTCATACCGACTTTAACAGACGGCATATCAGTAGTAACATTCATATAACTCCGAGATATAGTGTTAGTAGGTCACTGAGCACGGTCATTACCATAAGTTGCGTCGTCTCACCTCATACCGACTTTAACAGACGGTATCACAGTAGTAACATTCACATAACCCCGAGGTATAATATTAGCAGATCACTGAGCACGGTCATTACCATAACTTGCGTCGTCTCACCTCATACCGACTTTAACAGACGGTATCACAGTAGTAACATTCACATAACCCCGAGATATAGTGTTAGCAGGTCACTGAGCACGGTCATTACCATAAGTTGCGTCGTCTCACCTCATACCGACTTTAACAGACGGTATCACAGTAGTAACATTCACATAACCCCGAGATATAGTGTTAGCAGGTCACTGAGCACGGTCATTACCATAAGTTGCGTCGTCTCACCTCATACCGTCTTTAACAGACGGTATCACAGTAGTAACATTCACATACCCCCGAGATATAGTGTAGCAGGTCACTGAGCACGGTCATCACCATAAATTTTGCGAGTATAAATTATGTACCATCGTTGTGCGGATATGTCATATTAATACTGAACTAGCAGGCTGATAACAATAGTAAATATTCAGTTACAGTAGTAACTGCACGTTGGAAATTACAAAGATGATTCGACTAAACAGAATGTCAGTCACAAACATCGCTTTGTGTGTTCAGTCAGCCTGACACGACGCGACCTGGCTCTGCGAGTATAAATTATACACCAGCGTTGACCAGCTATGTCATATTAATACTGAACAAGCAGGCTGATAACAATAGTAAATATTCAGTTACAGTAGTAACTGCACGTTGGAAATTACAAAGATGATTCGACCAAACAGAATGTCAGTCACAAACATCGCTTTGTGTGGTCAGTCAGCTTGACACGACGCGACCTGGCTCTGCGAGTATAAATTATACACCAGCGTTGACCGGCTATGTCATATTCATACTGAACTATCAGGCTGATAACAATAGTAAATATTCAGTTACAGTAGTAACTGCACGTTGGAAATTACAAAGATGATTCGACCAAACAGAATGTCAGTCACAAACATCGCTTTGTGTGGTCAGTCAGCCCGACACGACGCCACCTGGCTCTACGAGTATAAATTATACACCAGCGTTGACCGGCTATGTCATATTCATACTGAACTATCAGGCTGATAACAATAGTAAATATTCAGTTACAGTAGTAACTGCACGTTGGAAATTACAAAGATGATTCGACCAAACAGAATGTCAGTCACAAACATCGCTTTGTGTGGTCAGTCAGCTTGACACGACGCGACCTGGCTCTGCGAGTATAAATTATGCACCATCGTTGACCAGCTATGTCATATTTATACATTCACAACTGCTAGTGACCACAAACCAACGTTTCACATTATTCATGTCAACAACACATAGTGCCAACTTTTGATAACTTAAATCCATATCTGCCAAAATTATACAAAGCCATAAAATATCTGCCTTTTAGATATCTTTCCTAATTACCAACTATGTGTTTATCAGCACTATCTGGTTTCAGTCAGAATAACAAACAAATTACTATTGATTTCATGTTTTGATTTTACATTGTGTGATATAGGAATTTTATATCATCACTGTTTCATCCATTTGGAAATATACTTTTTTTAAACAAATTGAAATTGATTTATTCTTGATTATTATTTTTGTTTTTAACAAAACAACATCATTGCATAAACATGTTTTATTTTAAAATATTTTAATGAACAGAACACGTCATGTTTTTTCGTGTTTGTAAACATTGCCTCCATTGCTTGTATTTTGATGTACTTTTTCTCAGATGCTTTTGCAGATAAAATGTTTTTATTAGGCTTTAATTTTACAATAAATTCTCGTTTACCGAAACTTTATTTTAACCAAAATTAAAATACTTTAGATTTCTTTAAATTGGTAATATTATAACCTGCCAACTAATTTAATTGTAATAAGATAAATTTTAAATATTAGTAATTTTCTTCCTGAATTATTCGTACTCATTTGAATGTGGATGTATTTTGAAAACAAAATTTATTGAATGTAAAACAATTCTTATATTGTTATTCAAAGAAAAAAAAATATTTTGGGATAAAAGTAACGTAAATATGTTTTATCTTACCAGGCGAAGTTAGGAGCCATGCAGGAGGACTGCTTGCAAGAACAGGATCGCTCAGCACCACCTATCCAAGCAGCAACCACGCTCGTCGTAGAAACTTCAATGTAGTCTTGTAATCATACATTTAAACGTTTGTAAATTTAGATTAGTTTTTACGTCATGTTCTTGCTAATAGAAAAATTTAATATTTTATTGCGCAACAAGTAGCCACTATAGAAAAATAAATAAACATTGTACTAAAGAAAATGTCTTACTATGATCAGAAGACATGTTAACGCGCTAAAATTTAAATTTTGGTTTGCAAACATAACATAATACAACGTACGTTCTCGGTCTAAAACCAACATGAATGAATTATCGCAATCGTATCAAAACAGTTTAAAACGTTTTCAATACTGTTTCGTAGGATGCATTAGATCACCTGATATAAATATGAGAGTGCATCAAAATTGAAAATTTTGCTCTTTGATAAATTTATTTATATTCTTTGGGCATTTTTAACAACTCAATATTGATCTGTCTTTTAGAAATTTGAATATACCCCACTAGGAGGAGGCCCAACAGTTTTGAAGATAATCTCACAACAGGTGAGGGGTATTATCTTACAACAGGAATGGAGGGTTATCACATCATTAGTAAGTCGTTAAAAAAAAAAAACATTCACAGCACAATTTATAAAATTACTAGCAGTTATCCCCGGTTTCGCACGCAATTTATTAGGTTTTGAACCTGTATGAGTACTTCTGGTTCGAGTGAGTTACATTTCCGACGCTAATTTTGAGTTTGCCTTCTTGTTACAATCGAGAGAATACGTCAAAAAGTTTACATTTATGGCCATTATTTCTTTCTTTGTATTTTTTGCTCCGTAGTTGATTTTGCATTGTTTCCCAAATAAGAAAATATATATCATCGATCAGAGAAGCATATTTCTGTCAAAATACAACTAAGATGGCTTTAGAATAAAATTTGGATAGTAACTTTGTCTTTTATGTCTAATACTTGATATTTTCTGTAAATGTTCATTTAAAAGTACATTAAAAATGAAAATATTTACTTGTTTGTTACTTTACATACTGACAAATCTTTTTAACGTTTTTGAATATTTTGAACTGAATTGGTACGTAAGCAAAGTTCATTGGTAGGTTCATTAAGCAAAGTTATTATTTTTTATTGCTTTGAAGGGAGTCAAATTCTGACCATTTTGTGTTTTAGGACAGTTTATAACCTAGCTGAGTGTTTACCTAAACCAGCGTGAAAAATAATATTTATTCCTTACAGGATATACTCAATATAAATGTAAACGAATTAAAAATTATAAGCAGTATTTAAACAGAACAGTTTATTACATTAGACGTGAATTAATATTTCACAACTTTAGAGAACACGATGAGACATTTCGCTACTTTAAAGACCCGTGGGGCGTAGCTCGGAAGGATTTCCGAAATAAGAATATACCTATATTTTTCCAAGGAACCATAAAAATGTCCATGTAAAGTATCAGTGCAATAGATTGAATAGTTGAAGGGTGAAAGCAAAAAAAACAAAGGCACTTTAGCATTCATAATATTATTAGTATAAGATGTTATAGTTATATATCAAATTATATAGGTTTGCTTCAGAGAGTCAGTTATTTCATCTTACTTTCTTAAGAAAAGGTTTTCTTTGACAGATCAAAAGAATATTTTATGTTCCTACATAAACTACACGCCTGTAGTTGACCTGCTCTGATGTACCATCCACATATGTTGTCAGTTTTGATACAAATTATTTTATTTATATACTACTATATCTTGGATTCGCCATTCTCATATCATATCAATCAATAAAAAAACAGTGACGAGCAATAAAGCCTACGGTATCGATAATGCTGTTGCGTACTAAACCAACAATAACGTTACTTTCAATGTTGCCCAATCAGCAATTTCCGTTCAAATATTTAAAGAGTGCCAATCAAATGACGTTAACATTGTTAATACAAAGCTCTGGGGATTATCTCTGAAATATTATCTAATATATTCTAATCCTCATCAATAGAAATATCTTTGGATTTAAAACGTTATAGCGAGTTTAATAGTTTTTTTGTAATTGCGCACTACTAAATTCAGTTATACAGCAAATCCTAGCTGATACCAGAATTCATCAGTTCCTATGCCATCATCGTAAGAATTTGATAATAGGTATTTGGTAATATTCTAAAGACCAGCGTAGTTATATTATTCTCTCTAGATACATAATATGTTGACTCCAATGTGGTTGAATAATTCTGGATCAAGTCGTAAGTTACTTAAGAGAGTAAAATCCAATGTGTTTGGAAACTAGATGCATCTTCTCTAACTATATTTTAAATAATTAAGATAATCACTATTATAAAGTGTTTTTTTTTTAAATATATTTCCACTATTTCAATCAGTTTTTTCACACCAAGTGAAATATAACGATTGTAAGGAAGATTGCCTACATTGCAATTTAATTTAATGTATAATAATGAAATAAACCATAGATAATTAATTTAATAAGAGTTTACTCTAGTCATATACGTAGCATGCGATGATCACATCATTGAATAGTATTTATAATAATTATCTTTCATCCACCTTCTTTACTTTTTCAAGTACCACACTGTAAGTCAGAATGGTACTTTCTCAGGGTTTTTAAAACCCGTATAAAATGTACTTTAAAGCTTTAAAATTATGGATGTAGGAATTTATATACTACTTGCAACTCACAACAAATATTTCGAAAAAATAGTTTATAGACCGAGTTTTGCCAACTTACTGACTGTTAGCCAGTTTATTGATCTGAGCCAAACGAAAGTGATGCGTGTAATCTAGTAATGATCTAGAGTACCTTCATTTCTACGTTTGTGTAGACTGCTATTGTGAATGAGATTTCAAGTATCTACCACATTAACATGTACGAGTATACTTTATTATATGTGTATGTATATATGGTATTTTCTTTTGAAGTGCTGAGAAATAATGACCTCCAATATATACCACGGCAGTTATAAAAATTTGATTTCCATTATTACTGGTGGGTTTAAAGTTAAAAACGATAGAAACAGTCCACGCCATGGATACCAGTGCATGGATACCTACGTCATGGATACCAGTGCATGGCTACCCACGCAATGTACATCAGTCCATGGGTATCCACGCCATGGATATTAGTGCAAGACTACCCACGCCATGGATACCAGTGCATGGCTACCCACGCAATGTATATCAGTCCATGGGTATCCACGCCATGGATACCAGTGCATGGCTACCCACGGCATGGATACGCTTATACTTGAAATGTTGATATGTATATATATATATATATATATATATATATATATTATAGAGAGGTTAATGTACACTGATGATGGTTAAAAACCGAAACACGTGTATGTCAATAAAAAGATTTTTAAAAGGGTTTTGTGTGTATGTGTGTGTGTGTGTGTGTGTGTGTGTGTGTGTGTGTGTGTGTGTGTGTGTGTGTGTGTGTGTGTGTGTGTGTGTGTGTGTGTGTGTGTGTGTGTGTGTGTGTGTGTGTGTGTGTGTGTGTGTGTGTGTGTGTGTGTGTGTGTGTGTGTGTGTGTGTGTGTGTGTGTGTGTGTGTGTGTGTGTGTGTGTGTGTGTGTGTGTGTGTGTGTGTGTACAGTATATATGTATGTATGTATTGGTTCTCAACTTAGTTCACGTTATCACCTGTTTGTATCGTTATATGTATACTTTATGTGTGTGAGTGGGTGGGTTTCTTATGTTTTTGTGGGTACAACCAAAATAATTATTACTGTCTTAGTCATATTTACGTAAAATCATTCTCTATGATAATGGTATTGGAATGTTCGGAGAGTAGCTAAGGTTTCAGGAGTTATCTGATCCTGTGAGGTACAATACGCTTATCTTATATCTCTGTTTGGTATATACAACACTTGACATTTTGTTTCAGAACTTGCTGAAATTGAAATGAATATCCTTCCAAGAATCCATGTACGTGTCGAACGATAAGGTTGGTTACCTAGCATTAACGTTATGAAAATACATAAATAAAATGCAGACATTTGCTTTGGTCTAAGTTGCTTTAGTAGATTGCTGAGTTTAGGTTGTTACGATTTGTAAGCAATAAACATATCTATTTACATTACATCATCCATTACATAGTGGTCTTTTAAAATAAAATTTAAAGTACAACAAAACAATGCTAAATACTTACTACATGTTCTCATTCTGTTTTCTGTTATTTGTCGTTAGATAATCTTGAATAAGCACTTGGTTGTAATTGTTGGTACAAATTGTTCTTTGTCCATTAAAAATAATGGGTCACTTAATTGACAAACATCATTGTTTTAGTAAACAATGCCATTGTTGTATTACTTATCCTTGCAACTCTCATTCCCTTACATTTCATACTTTAAACCTTTGAAATATGAGACAATATTCTAACTTCATAGAATAGTAAAAGTTACAAATCCTTTTGTGGTATTCTTGTATTAATATTAAAGCCCTGATATATAAATTTAGTCGGTTAGAGCAAGCTTAAGTAATCTAGTAAATCCAAGAGATAATATAAAATAAATTAAATAAACAACAAATTTATTGAAGATGCAAGACTAACACTTAGAAGTCCTCTCTGCTATTCGGGCAATCAAAATAAATACTAGAGTAATAGTATTAAAAGTATTCAAAATAACAATTAGAACATCAGCTTGCTAGCTTAATTTTCAACTGCTTCTTGTGTAATACATTTATACGTAACCATATTTCAACTCTATCAAAAATTCAATATTGTTTTCTGTGTAGTACAGTGAGAGGAATAATCGAGTTTATATTTACCTGTTTTGATTTCGCTGGCGTCTAAACTAGATTTGTTCAGAACTGCAATATATTAATATCCTTTTAATTTGATTCATTTACGATTATATAACTATTTTTCAGCAGGTCAAAATAAAAACTGTTACCCCACAGTTAAAAACCATTTGGAAATCAAACTACTGCTCTTTTGGACATTATTTCATGAATCGGTCTTTCCAAGTTCTCGCTGTTTAATACTCGTATGTACAGAGTGTAAATAAAGTCCTGATACGCCTGTATATATTCCAAACGTCTTCAGATATCGATGAACAACCTTCACCATAGTCATTAAATTACGTGTTTATAGATTTTTTGAATGAAAAATACCCCCCCCCCCGTTTTCAAAGAGGAGTACGGGTGGTAACTATAAATTTTCAAATTCAAACCCCTATATTGCGGCATATCATTTTAATGGTCTATTTAATAGAATCGCAAGTGACATGAATAAAACATCTCTACGACGTTCAAAAAAGCTAGCTAACTAGCAAAAGTTAAGGGCAAGTAACCCCTTACATCTGAGAGTGTATTGATACACCTGGATATATTCCAAACGGATTGATATATGGATGTACAATAGGGTGGAACGTTGGTATAGGGCAAAAAGTAGTTTTCTGATTTACACATTTCAAGAGTGAAAAAATTTGTTCTTTTATGTGAGAAATAATTCTACAAAGTTTTATTTTGCTAGAAACACATCTTGAGGCGCCGCATAGCATTAAAAATAGTTTTTGTCCATAAATTTTCAAATTTTCAAGAATTGTATTGATTGTTTTTTTTTTTTTTTTTTAAGATTGTATTTTATACTTATTATTTCAATTTCATTAAACTAAGCCTAAATTCTACTACTGGAAGCTCATTAAATTTCAAGTAGTTCAAGTAGTTTGCCTAATACTCCTCCGAACTCATTAGGTCCTTTTGTTTTTCCATCTAATGCACAAAACAGGTGACGCAATGGCAACTCGTTGCAATGAAACAAACGCATTAGCCACTGCACATGAATGTCCTTTCCTAATAGAGCGATAACACCATTATTAGCTCCAGTGTTTGTAGCAGTGCCATCAAATCCAATTGCAGTTGCACTGTTTAAGTACAAATCACTGTTACTATAAAAATACTCAATAATACTTTCTTTGATGCCTTCACCTTTATTGGAGACAGGAGTAACGCGTGCCAGAAATAAAGAACCAAGTTCTTCTACTAACGAAACGTGTTCTTCAACGACAGGTTTTCTGTACATTTGTTCCCCTTTTTCTATTTAATAATTGTCTTATTCTTTCTGCCATAACAAAACAACCTTTTTTCTCTCCAACTGTATTGTTGACTCTGGTTGCCGCTGCCTTTTCGATTACTGGCTCTAGGCTCTTCGAATTTTCATCCTGTCAATGATGTTACTTTTGCTCTCCTCAGAAATCATTCTCACATCTTTAAGAACCGCACTTGCTTTAGCTGCTGCAACCCTTTCTGAAACCACAGTTCTGTTACAGATAGAAGCTACTGTCGGTAGTTGTACCATATTCTTTGTTAGGGCCTGAGAAGAGCTGATTCTGCTAAAAACTCAACTTCTATATCATTAACTTCAGGTTGAAGTACATCAATTCCAATCATACCATCTGATTATACTGCATCTTAGTCCCCTATAAATGCCTTTTTAAGCATAAATGGAAAAATACAACAAGATTGTTAACACACACAAATGTATTGAAATTCGATAAATGTTACTAAAAAATCACAATTTCTAACAGTTTGCGGCACCTCTTACCCTACTCCAATCATGTTTAAACTTTAAATTTTATTAAATAATAGCAAAGGGTAAACTTTGATCACTATTATATATTGAAATAAAAAACTTTATTTTTTCGTTCCACCCTAATATACAACCTTCACCATAATTATAGAAATACTTTTTTGGACATTTATATATACATTTTTTGATATTTGGTTAGATACAAACACTGGTAATAGCAGAAAAGTTTTACTCCAGTAATGAATTTAAATTACAAACCATTACTGTCTATTAATAGAAACAGCGGCCAGAAGTTAATAAAGATTTAACGCACACATGACTTTTAGACGTTTCGTTGGTACGACTGCGGCATAATACTTCACATGGCTCGTTGGTTATACCGTACGACCCCTAGACCTCAAGTAAACCTATCACTCGCTAGTCTGGTGGACAAAACCAGATCAAGCCACGGCCAAAGACAAGCTTACCAGCTTGCAAAGACAGGAAAGCTTGCTAATAGTAGGAGCTTTTAGAAACAGCCCTGTATACACTTGTACTTGCACTTGAAGTTCTTCTAGGACTTCTACCACTAGATCTACAAGTCATCTTGGAAGCGTATAATTCCAAGAATGGAATGAAAGCTGCAGGCCACTGAAGCACAAGCTGGATTATTACGGGCCACTGCACTATTGCCAAAGCGCTATGCAATCCAATATTACCTAGGATATCAGACATTATGACAAAAGAGAGTTAGATAAAGGTAATCTGCCGCTTGTACCATTTATGAAAATAAATTGAGACTGGACACGCATGATTGGACTAAACTTACAATAAATATAAGACTTTGAATTTTAAAATGTTATATTTAACTCCTAGGTATTTATTCTACCAAAAGTTATTTTCATCATGTTTTTGTAAAATTAAAATTAAAAACATTTTAGTTTCAATTTTTAATATTTATACAATTTTAAATTTAATTTTAAAATGTATTTAACGAAGTATGGTTAAAGTTCGTTGATTACTTTTCAAAATATGAGTTTTATAATTAACATATAGTTAGTTGCATTTAGATTGTGGCTTCTCCTAATTCAAGACACAATAATCTTAAGATTGCAATACGTTTTTTAACGCCTTGTATATTGTAAAGAGATCAAAAAATGAATTTTATATGAAATAGTTACTTGAAATCAGGTATAAGTTAGAGGAGTTGGTAAATCAGTTTATCTGCAAGTTATGTTAGAGACTTCAGCTTGATATGAGTCTGGTTACATCGTATTATAATAATAATAGTGATCATGCTAGAAGTTCATAACGAAGTCTAAGAGTTTGCTTATACAGTTTCACTATATCTTGACGCACCATTGATTATTACATTGACTTCCACCTAAATGAAGACAAGTTATAACTTGAAAACTTATATTTGTAATGCAGACTTCTTATAAATTATAATTTATGCATATTTCTTAGAATTCTTTGAAAATAATGATTATTTCAAATTTCCTATGAATTTTATTTAAAACAATTCTCGAATTGCACAGAAATTCAACTACATAGTTTTCTCATATTTAATTATTATGGATGAACAAATAAACGTTCCAAACATGATATAAACAATAAATTCACCCTTATTTAATTTTATTCGTACATTGATATGATTATGAACTTGGATGTAACCGTTAGTTATTTGACTTATTGCATAAATTCAAAACAAATGCCAGGGATAGTTAACAAGTATAACGACTTGGATTGTTGATATTAATATTCCAGAGTATTAATATTTAAATCATCAATAATACATCCAAGACGATATAAAATATTTTTTGATTAGTAAAGATTCTAGTGAATATCAAGTACAATGTATTACTAAATTTGTTAACTATTAAATATTATCTGGTTTGTCTAAAATAAAAATCACAGTTCTAAATAAAAACAATGGATTTATTTTTAACTGGCAAAATAATAAGTTCAACGTTTCAGAATTTTTATCACTCTATTTTCCACAAAGAATTGACAAACCTTTTTGTAAATTTAAAAATTTCTTTGGCAAGAAATAAAAATATTAATCAAATATATCAAACTAAAAATCAGAGCTCTCTTCTAAAATAAAATAATAAAGTTTTAAAATAAGAATGAAATACTTGGAAATAATAAAAATAAATATGTTCACTTCTAAGTTCACTCAAAATTCAAAATAAAAAATTTCAACTTCTCTTTACACTATTTGAACCGTAACTTTCAAGTCTCTGCAATTCAGATTACAAGTCTCTCTCTAACAATTATTAAAGTTCAATTAATTTTCAATTAATAATTCACAATAAAACAGTTCCAGTTAAATATTAATAAATTACTACCTTTTCAAATCTCAATTAAAGTTATTAACAAAGTTAAATTTTAATTCACTTCTCTTGCAAGCATGAACCAAATGTAACATGTATGATTCTATTATGCTCTATTGTTTTTCGAGAATAAGTTATTCAGATTGCTCTGTAGTTTCTATGAATTTAATTTTTTCCTATAAAAAAGACAACAAAATTAATTTAAAATCAGATCAGGATGACTATTTCAATAAAACGTACAATAAAGTGGTGCTTACCTCAAAATCACTCGCGGAAAAAAATTTAAAAAAAAACGGCGCACTGCAATTAATTTTACTCACGAAAATAACCAAAAGAAGGGCGAAAATTATGAGCGGGCGCTTAAATACTTCCCTTTCCAATCACCTTTGCAGGACATCCGTGGAGCTCTCTCATTGGTCCAGCTGTTTTAAACCAGGAGAACAATACTCACAATAAGACAAGTTATAATCAATTCAAGGCAGTCAACCTGCCTTCCTAACAATTTAAAACTACCAGTGCTAACTTGCCAAAGGATTACATGTTCGATTTTACCCTGAAATTTCACAATCTAATCTAAAATTAAGTCCCAATATTTCGATCCCAAAATTGTTATTTAATTTAAGTTTTAATTAAAAAAATAAATCAATTTAGCTTTAAAAACGCTACAACAAGAAATATGGTTCTTCTAATCTATTGTTAACTAATATTATGTCCAAAATTCAAATCCCTGACTGACTGACTCATCAGAACATTAATACTTCAACTCATTATTATTCTCTTATAGAACGATTAATCCTTTACATTCTGAACGGCAATCTCCCGTTGATATGAACCTTGTTCAAGACGAATAACGTTTCTGGGCATCACTCGGTTCAGAGTGATCACAACTTGATATTTTCAATCTAAATAATCAGAGCCAGAAAAACTACTCCTTAAGTAAGCAGGATATATCTTATTGTAACCTGCGGTTACAAATAGTAATGCCGATATGTAATTTTATACAACAATTCGCCTCGACATCGTGTCCCTTCAGGACTGGAAGACTTATTGCTGGCCAAATACTTATTTATTAGTTCGAAAAATAGTTAATTCTACTCCAGAGCTGTTTCCCTAAACTAAATTACTAATTAAAATCACACTCAGCTTTAATGAGGACCTACGAATAATTGAGAATATTGATCATCGTGTAAATAATTTAGTGCTGGCTGATTCCTGCCAATTCTACATGGCCTGCTAATTTTCAACTGAATAATTGTCAACTACATTGTTAAAACTAATTTTTCCCTCCTAACACCTCACCCCCGGGACTCTACCCCTAATTAAAGTGAATTAAAACATGGAATTAATAAGTTACTACAATCTTAAACTAAGGTGCTCATCCGTCCGCAGTCTGCACGCCTCCAGAGCTTGTCCCCGACTCCAGACTTTATCGCTATAACCCCCCGCCCTTCCTACGTCACTCGTGACGTCATTTGTACCTTGTCCATTTTGGACTTACCGTGGCTCCGCCACATATTTACGTGTATCGTACATATCTATTATATGAAATTAAATTTTTTTAAGTGATATCAAATCGCTTACAAAATCGCTTTAAATAATCCTCATTTTATCAAATTTTCAATTTATTGTAAGAACAATTAGTGTACAAAAGATAATTCGGATTAAAATTTGATGGAAATCGTACTAATTGGTTTTCATCTACTGAGTGAATATTTTAATTGTATTGGCAATGTTTCGAAGCTGTGTGAATCGAAAAACTGAAATGATAGTACGCCACATAAGCGTAATAATTGCATTACACGTATTTTTCTATGTGACATAAGTGCCACGAATCGATTTCGGTCCAATAATAAATAGTTTGAATAGACAATAATCGCTATGGTATGTGATCTGTTTAATTGAAATCAAACCATCAGCAGTGAAATATGCACTCTATGCCACAATAGACAATACGTGTTGATTTTCAAATATTGCGACGAAATAAAGGAAAAATGTGTGTTTACTCTGAACATAACTATTTTCAACCATGAATGTAGAACACTAAAACGCCAAAGATAGGAACGCTATCGGTTCACCTATTCAGTATTCGGTCCTTATTTACTAACGTGTTTATCTTATTTATTTCCACTTTGGCATTCACAGCTTATCGACATTATTTTATGGCTTTTTCAATCATGATTAAATCTTTGAAAGCAGTATTAGGCATTCTAATCAATTGAAATATGAGCATAAGTTAATAAATTAGTATACAAATAAAATCACAACAAAACTAGCGTATACCAAAATATGTTAAAATTTCATTGAAGCGTTTTTGCGAATTCGGGATAGTCCATTAAAATTTTTGGTTTAACCCAGAAAGATGATAAAGAGCTAAAAACATTTACTTTATAACATCCGTACATGAGATCTTTGCTCTCACCGGTAATCCCAATATTATAAATTCTAGATCAACAATGAGTCCTTTATACCGATTAAAAAACTCTATTATAAAACTACTGAATGAAGAAAGTAACTTTATCACGTTTTGTCTTGGTAACTGAATACAAATATTAAATGACTTTCACAAAATGGCGAGTTTGTTTGCAAATTTGTTTAATCTGTTTTTTATCGTTGCCATTAGTACTGTAAAAGAGATTTGCTTATTCTTACTAAAACGTAAATATTGATATTGTTATTATTACATCATATTAGCACTATCATCAAGCTCTGAGCTGTCTTTTAAGAATACATGTACAGATTTCATTCCTTTCCTAAAGAAATATTACAATCTCTGATCCTTTAATCGTGCCTGTAATACAGTTTTGCAATATATTATGCTAAATATTAGAGATCAACAGAATCTTGGTGACAAAATGTATGCACCAATATGCAAGGTGTGAACAAAATACTGATTTGGCCATTGATAATAATTCTATGACACATAATCAGATAATTGATGGCTGTACACAAAATATTAGAATTGTAACAATAAAAATTATGAATGATTACTTTTACTAATTTCGTTGTTGATTCATAACTTGAAAGCTACGAATATTTTTCTTCACATATGTGACAAACATATTTCAAGGCTTAACCCCGCCTGTTGGGGACCTCTTTCAACCATCCAGATGGAGGATGCTTCCTTAGAGAGACTCACTTCTGCCTTCAATTAAACGATGAAGAAACAATAAAACTCCACTCCTAGTACGGGGTTGAAACCCTGATATTCCCGAATGGATCTCACGCTTTATTCACGATTGAGTGTCGAAATGAAATTGCTAATGATATTTTTACAACCAAAATTCATTAGATTTGATTTACACAACCAACATTACGTCAGAGAGGACATTATGGTAATTTATAGAATAATAATTTTAATTTAACATTCACATAACCCATATTGAAATTAGTAAAAGATGTTTGCAGGCAAAAGTTCATGACAATATACATTGGTATAGGAAAGAAATTTCATACTCTCTAAGTTAAATTTTGTAAGAAGAAATAACAAATAATTGTTATAAATTTTAAATATTAAGGAATAATTTAGTATAAATCTAGCTGTCTTTGAAATATTTATTATTTTCAGAAAAGTAGTTAAGCTAGTTTTATTTGGTTCTGATACTGCTTGACTGAGCACATCTTATTATACAGGATATAATAATGTATAAGAGGATATCATAATGATTTTTGTATTAAAATTCCCCAAAATCCAACCTTTGTTTGATTTGGGTCTCGTTCTGCTTGACTGAGCTCATCTTATTATACAAGAGGATATCCTGATGATTTTTGTATTAAAATTCCCGAACATCCAACCTTTGTTTGATTTGGGTCCCGTTCTGCTTGACTGAGCACATCTTATTATATAAGAGGATATCCTGATGATTTTTGTATTAAAATTCCCGAACATCCAACCTTTGTTTGATTTGGGTCCTCGTTCTGCTTGACTGAGCACATCTTATTATGCAAGAGGATATCCTGATGATTTTTGTATTAAAATTCCTGAACATCCAACCTTTGTTTGATTTGGGTCTCGTTCTGCTTGACTGAGCACATCTTATTATACAAGAGGATATCCTGATGACTTTTGTATTAAAATTCCCGAACATCCAACCTTTGTTTGATTTGGTTCTGGTTCTGCTTAACTGAGCACATGTTATTGTTCAACAGAATATTCCTGATGATGTTCTTATTAAAATTCCTGAACACCCAAGATTGTTTTATTTGGTTCTGGTCGTGCTTGTGGTTATATATATCTCCTATAAGAGAAAAAAAAAACAGAACGATCATCACTTTTACACATAAAGCAGCTATGGTGGGAAGGGCTGATTCAATGCGAATGTTGAGTTTAGCTCCAGTTCACCTTCCTCTTGCAAGCAGGACCTGAAATCTTATGCTGTTGCTGACTTGACTCCTGAAATATGGAGTCTTGTTTGTCTGAAGGGATAAAAAAGTCGACGACGAAGAAAGACGTAGCTCAAAAGGAACCTCCCGCATTGTTTCTATATCAAAGGTACTCAAAAAGTTCAAAAAGTAGTGCAATTTAGTTGAAGAGGTATTCTCATAGTCTCATAAGATGCACTTAATCTATATATAAATGAATGTTTGTGTGTTTTTCGTTTATAGAATCGTAAACTAGTTGACCGATCATTACGAAAATTTGTATGTATGTGTATTTTTCCACGAAGAAGGTTTCTATGCTATGTCTATTGATGTAACTCGCCTCCAGGTGGCGTTGACAAAGATAATAGTTTTCAAAGCGCCTGCACATTATAAACTGCAATTAAGAGACAGTTACGAATATTTAATAGCCAAACACTATTTGAAGGCGCTAAGTTATGATGTATATTTGGCTTGAAGATAAATTTCTGGTTGAACTTAAAGCTTGGGTGTTAGACCACTTTATAACAAAACACATGTACGTGTACAATGGCTATAAACATATACAGATTTTCTTGATCGTGGCAACAAAGCAAACTCTACATCGGCGTTGGAAATAAGTATAATTTACTTGAGCCAGAAGTGCACATACACGGGTAACGCTTACGAAAAGCGTGCGAAGCCGCGGGAAACAGCTAGTTGTGTATAAAAATTAACAAATAATTAAGATGAACTGGAGCTAAACTCAAAATTAGCATTATCAAATTCGTTGAAAGTTGATAGTTTTGTAACCTGATACAGCGAAGCAGGATGGCGTGAAGAGTGTATAATAACGCAAAGACCTGCAATAATAATACGATGAATTAAAGTGGGAATGACCTCTTGTAACTACAAGGTCAATTAATAGACATATCACAGAACAATACAGTAATTGTAATCCACTCATAGAAACTGTAATAAATAACAATGGGTAAAATAATTTTCATTATATATTTTGAGATACTTTTCTCTTTTCTCTGAAGACGAAAACTCCTGTGATCGAATTCCTGTCATTACAGTACTGTATTTATTTACTGTTCTGTTCTTTAAGAGTCTTCTTAAAGAAACATAAATAAAATCTGATTTGTAATTAGCACAAATGCCCGTGAACCTTCTCGTTAACCAGCTAGTTTATATGAATAATTATAGTTTGTCAATGTGATGATATAAACCCTACGAGATCTCTCAATAAAGGGTACATATAAATATTGAAACATTTCATCGGCAGTAAGTGGCAGTCAATTGGCAGTGTTCATGAAAAACTCAAACGCGAACATAGCAAAAACTGTTTGCCGCACAGTTCTGGTATTTCAAATTAAACGTTTTGGCTTACTGAACACAGGGTATGTAACCGAATACAAGGGGTTTATTTATCCAATGAGATTTTAACATTGGTTTGTTTACTTTTTTACAACTACAGGAGTAAAATTACTGTTATTGTTTGATTAAATATTTATTGAGGATGAGTGATTTGAAATTGTAAAATATTACGAATTTTAGCCTGTGTTACAACAGAAGCACGTCGTTTCGATAGTTAGTATCTGCAACCTAGAATGGTTGTTGATAGAATCGTTCAACAACTCTCAGCCAAAAAATCAAATGATCTAGAATTAAGATCCATGTGATTAATAAAAATATGCTCAAGGCATATTGTGAAACCACTGACTCAATTAGGCAATTTGTATTTTAACTCAAGAGTTTTTCCCTCTCTTCTAAAAATTGCAAAAGTACATCCAATTTTCAAGAAATTTACTTCATAAAAACAACCAGCCTTCTGAACACCAATTTGGATTCAGGAAAAATAAATCGACGAGTGATGAGTCTGGTTGATATGGTTATAGAGGGGCTAGAACGTCAGGATCACACATTAAGTGTGTTACTGAGTCATGGAGTTCCTCAAGGCTCTATTCTCAG
Organism: Homalodisca vitripennis; assembly: GCF_021130785.1. NCBI lineage: Eukaryota > Metazoa > Arthropoda > Insecta > Hemiptera > Cicadellidae > Homalodisca > Homalodisca vitripennis. The sequence goes on from NC_060209.1 coordinate 21,925,567, forward strand.
TCCAATCCTTTTCCTGTTGTATTTCAGCGACGTACATTCATCAATGCTACATTGTCAAATCGTGCAGCGTGCTTATAACACGACTGTATGTTTCAGAGATAACTTACAAGAAGGTTTGGAACTAAAAACCTTTGTCGATATCAACAATAGTGTTCAATATTTCAGTAGCCACTACCTTAAAACGAATTCTTCGAAATCCAACGTGCTAAATTTCGCACTGCGTCCACTGGACTCCCAATGCGGGTCAGCCGTCATGTTGGCAGATTCCATATTGGAAGAAGTCTACTCCTCAAAATTCCTTGGAATACTCCTCAATCAAGGTTGACATGGAATAATCACATTGACCATGTGTGTGCCAAACTGTCCTCAGGAATATATGTTTTGAGGTCCTTGGCCGGTATTGCCCCAGTCAGATATTTATTGCGGCATATTATGAGCTAATTCACTCTCATCTTTCCTATGGAGTGGTGTTGTGGTGGGCCTGTCCAGGCAATAATTTTCTGAGGGTGTTCAAATTGCAAAAAAAAGCGATTCGTACTATCGCAAATTTGAATTTCAGAGAGTCGTGCAGGACAGCATTTGCAACTGTTGACTTTGCCTAGTCTCTACATTTTAGAAGCATCTTTGTTTTTTTTTGTCTAAATGTGCCCTAACCAGAGGACGTAACATACATACACGGGTATGAGACTAGATTCAGAGATAACTACCGTACTGGAAGACACAGAACGGTGGTTTATGAGCACTTGCCTTCGCAGGATTTGCAACAGATTGCCAAATTCTATGGAAAACGCCCAAGGCGTCAAAAGCTCGTCTTAAGCGCTTTCTGGTGTCAAAGGATTCTACAGCGTTGACGAGTTTCTGGCGTTTAACTGGGAGACCGCCCAATTCGATGACTGACACCAGCGCTGGAAGTGGGTTGAGATTGGCGAAGGATGGATGAGACTGGAATGTATGAGAAATTATTGAAATTGTTACGAGTAATTAAAGATTTGATTTGAACCTACGTCAGGCACCAAATATTCAAAATAGGTTGCGTATGATGGAAAGTTATTAGTGTTCATTCTTGTATTGTATACGTTTTTTTATAATTAATTTTATTATTTTACATTTTAAGAAAAAAGCTGATGATATATTTTAATACATGTTTTATAGAATATATTGCTCTTATTCATACTATATTTTCAACACAATTTTATTAAACTACTTTCATAACTAGCTTAGAGTTAGGGTAACATAAGTAAAACGACTGACGAACTGTGGTTAAAGAGTATGTATAAATTACTAATATAATATATAGTATAAAAACAAAATAAGTAAAAAAAAGCGCTAAAAACAGTAACATACCGCTAAAATTTTGATTGCTTTCCTTTTTAATCTTTTTAATTTTGGATATAACAATTAATTAAGCTCTTAATTTATTTTGTTGTAAAATGTAAGAAATGGAATTTTATATTTTATCACGTACAAAAGTGTTACTTACTGTTTTATGCTGTTAATGTGTTTAATACAGTTGCATAAGGAAAAGTCACATTTATGTATAGAAAAGTTGTTGAATGGATGAACACTTTAAAATATCCATAATATACTATGAAGATATGGAGAGTAAGCATGGATACGGCTAAACAAAACAAAAAGTCGATTTCATCATCAACCATATCAAAATAAATATTGATATAATATAGAAAATATTCGTGTAACGCAATAAATTTACCTCTCATATGTTAATAAAAGATGCAAATATTACTCAAAATGCTCCACAAAAATTGTTTATAACATGTAGGAAGAGCCTTCAAATAATTGTGCAGTCTTCATTACAAACTTATTCTTGCTAACGCATAAACTTTTCATATTTAAGTTAAGCTTTGTTTCTTAAGGCGAATTGCTCTGTTACTGTTTTCTCAATATTAGATTAACACTAATTTCTTAACTTTCGTAGTAATTTTGACCGTTTTTCTTAATAATATTAAAACTATTAACTAGAAAGCCATTGTTGGTTTTAAATCTTTTAAGAGCATACGACGTTTGGATCTTGTTTTGATGAATTAGTCATGAATTTTCTTGAGAAGTTTAAACATTGCATTGTTTTTTTTTATATTCTATTTGTGTGTTTTTTTTAAAATTTAAGATAAGTAAATAAATAATGTTAAAAAGTAATATTTTTAAACATACAGTACATGGTAGTTTTTTCGATTATAGTACAGCATATAGTGGTATAATCAAGATGGACGACCTTCATTGCTGGTTACCATTTCAAACATTAGAGCATTTATCTCTATGATAAACTAACGAAAGTACAAGTTTAAGTTATTACACCACGGTTCTCTAACGGTGGGAATAATATTTTTCTGAGATTATTTAAAATAAGTATTCCAAAAATAATTAAAAATGATCAAATTAATGCTTGAGTGTTATTATAATATTTTAAATTGATCTAGCGTATACTAATCACAACTATCCTGATGTTGATTAAGCAGATATGCACTTTTTCAATCAAGAACTGCACTTTATTGCAATTATTATAAACAATGAACTGGTAATTATAACTGAATACAGATTCAACATTCATTGTTAACTACATTCCCACCGTTAAGGAATAATATGGAATATGAAAGCTATAAGTTATGAAATTCCATTCGAAAAGAGTGTTTAATGCATTATTGCATCGTCATTATACTTTACGTAGCGTATTGCTACATAATAATAATGTATTTTGTGTAAAGACAGGTAGCAATGGCACTACATAATTCAACAGGTTAACTGAAATACACCATTTAAATGATGTTTTGTTAATATAAAAACGCACAACTCTTGGTAAAAATCAGAACCGGTTTCATTGTTAGTTATTGTTTTCAAACATTTAGAAAATTTTCATCCAAGCGGCCCATCATGAACTTCTCAACGAAGTAAGACACATTTGAATCAGATATATTTCAGATAAGCTTGAATTTTGCTGGATCACTGATCTCTTTGATACATCACAGATACATACAGATAATTGTGTGTAGAACGAACAATTAATTACAAAAAATCATTATAGCAGCTACATTAGACTTCACAAGCAAACATCGAGATTACAAATTTAATATATTCAATATGTTGAATAGACCAACTTAAGATCTGGGCAGGCACACCTCCACTAGGTGTTACTAATTAATTTTTACCGCCTCAGTCACAATTTGGCGAGATTATTCTTCCCCATCTGAAAAGTTAATCTTTATTAAACACTCAAACCGAAAGGAAATACTTAAGCTCTTGAAATATATGCAAGTTTCATGTTCCACGCGATTTTGCCTAAGTACCTCAATGGACGGGTTCTGAACACACTTTTATCACATATTGAGTGCATTTGTTAACGTACTTCACTGCAGACACCATTCAGACCTTATTTGATAATGTTCGCACACGAGTATTACTCCAGTATTATTTTTCTCAAAAGATTTTGGTATGTAGCGTAAATACAGTTATAATTCTAATTATATTAAAATTACATATGTTGATGCATCAGTAATTATTAATTTGGAGATTACTGCGCGATTAAACAAGAAATCAAACCGGAAATTGACATGTTTGTAAAGGCGCTAAAATGCTTATGAGGTAGCAAATGGTTGCTTGTACGAGCTTTAATACGGTTAGTGACAAAATAAGAGCTCTGTACTGGCACTAAACCAATTATACGCCGTGTACGTCGTCTCTGTCCTCTACATGACACTCACTTGTTTCCAGTGCTCTGTCATTCTGTTCTTTATATTAAATTAAATAATTTTACACGTAATATTATGTATCTCAATCGTTCTTCGAGACAAATTGTACGGATGAAATCCTAGGGCGAAGTAAACAAACAATTTATAGAATGATTATGACGTTTTAGAGCTTATATAAATATTACAATTTATTTTATAGATTTTTTGTTTACTTAGGACAAGAAGTTGAGGACCCTCTCGTTAAGGACATTTGCCATGCTCCCGAAGTGACAGGATTGGTTAGGTTGGGGGAGTCGCCTCATATTGATATCCCAGGTTACATCAACCATAAGAGAGATAGTGAGGACGATATGTCATGTCTCAATGAAAGTAGAACGGCTAGTTGTTTATTTATTTCAACGGTATATCAATTTTACAAATATTACAAGTAGAGCCGAGTGAAACCAAAAATATATAATAAGTATACAAACAAAACAAAAAACAAACAAAACAATATCAAGGTATTTTAACTGATAGGAACTAATCGTAAAACAGAGACTACGTAGTTCATGCACCACGCATCACTTCCAGTCTGTCAGGACACAAATAGAATCCGTCCTGAAAGAAGAATTCCCGAAGAAATTGACGGAGGAATAAGCCGCTTCGCCAGTCTTCAGAAGTTTGGATATGCCGTGGTTTTGAGTACAATTAGTTGGCTGGAAACGCCTACTGAAAAGTGACTTCGAGCGAGTCCCTCTCGTCACAGTGAAAGTCACAGCTCCCAGCAGGTCAGCACAGTCTATATCGCCGTTGACCAGCCCTCGCAGAAAGTTGAGGTCTTGATAAGCCCGCCGCAAAAAAGAGTGGTTGGATGTCCAACAGTTCCTCCACTGTGTGGATTGGGATCTCCATGCACCCCAATATACCCAAGCCTTGTTCCCAGAGCTCTGATGAAGCGGACTTGCACTCTGTTGAGCATTTCAATGTGAAAGGCTTGATGAGGTGACCAAACAAGACAGCAGTACTCCAGCAAAGGACGAACTATGATTTTATAAAGAATAACAAGGGTACGGGGAGATTTGAGTTCTTTAGTAGAGCGGAGGACAAAACCAAGAAGGGAAGAAGCTTTTTATGTTCCAATTAAAATGGATAGGTGACAAGTACTAAGGCACTCCTTAAGCACTGAGATTGCTACACCCACTCCAACGGTCATCTTTCGTGTATTAGATTTTCGAGTATTAGAGTATCGATCAACGCTCTCCACGAGTATCACGATTCGATTCATATATATTGAGATATATATCTAAACTTATACCAAGTAAACAATGGACTTCCTGGTATGGCAGTCATTCTCCAAAAGCCCTTGTTTGTTATAATGTGTAAATTTAAGATTGTACTAAACTTGAGAGCAGATATTAATGTTAGTACACGAGTATTTATTACTTCCCCGTGTTTCTGGAAAGCTGGAAGAAGGTCACCGACATAATAGTCATCTTAGTTTCTACAAACTCAGCTCAAGTGTATCTTCCTTGTGAGTTATTGTAATCAAGGCCGAAGTGACAAGTAAAGTCGAGATAATAGAGCAACGGCGAGTTTCGATTGTTTGCTGGTTAACTTTGGTGTGAGCTATCGATCGATAAGTACTGTAGTTGCATAAACATCGTCAATTAGTGTTTCACTTTATGTACAATACCGAGAAATCGGTCTAAGCATTAATGGAATATTTTAAAATCTGTGTTAAAAGGACTTTTATTGTGGGTATATTGTTTAAAAATCTATAAAATCTTAATTGGCATTGGTACAGTGTAGCGGGTACAACGGTTATCGCAAGATAACCGGATCAAGCAACGTCAAGCGTGGCTACTGCTTGAATAAGTGACCGCTGAGCGATCCTGTCCTTGCAAGCAGCCAACCTGTCCGGGCGTTGGTGGTGGTTCAGAAGTCACCTTTAAGCCGTTGCCCCCCAGGTTAAGTGTTAGAAAAACCTTCTTAGTCCTAACTTCGTGGGGTAAAATAAGACATCTTTCTTTACTTTTACTTTTTCTTTAATAATTTGTGCAATAGGTAATTGGAACTGCAGTTTGTGTAATAGGTAAGTGCAAGGGAAAACTCCATCAACAAAGTTGGTTGCTCCGTAAGTAAATTTGGTTTTCTGGCTAATTATAAACTTACATGAATCTAGCTTGCTTGTGTGTTATCATAGACAAGCTTTGGTAATACTAAACCGTTGGTATTACAATGTAAATGGTGGATCACTGTGTACCTTCAAGAAATTCATTGACAGAAGGAACTTTGGTTGCCTGACTGTTCACAAACTTGGATAAAGTGTACATTGTTGAGGGTTATCGTAAACAAATTATGGTCATGCTAAAGCGTTAGTATTACACTCTAAATGGGGTTGGTTCACTGTGTACCTTCCAGAAATTCATCGACAGAGGGAAGTCGGTTGCCTGATTGCTCTCAAACTTGGATGGAGTTTACCTTGTTGAGGGTTATAGTAGACAAGTTGAGGTAATTACTAAACCACTGTTATTACAATGTAAACAGTATATCACTGTGTACCTTTGAGAAATCCATTGACAGAGGGGAAGTTGCTTGTAAGGCTTCTAAACAAAATTAGGCGAATTTTACTTTGCTCTGGGTTATGGTAGACAGTTTTGTAAAAATAAGTTAATATGACATTATGATCGATCACTGCTCACCTTATAAAATTCATTGACAAAATTAAATTTATTTCCTGGCTGCTTCCAAACTTTTGTTATTGTAATTCCATCTTTGTGGATTACCGCATCAAGTTTAAATTAAACCAAAACAGTTTGTATAACAGTTTTGTGGTGGTTCACTACTTACCCGTAAGAATTGTAAAGAAAGAAGATGAATAGTCTCTCTGGCTGTTTTACTCACTCTTCACTAGAGTCTGTATTAAATTTGTTATACACTTTTATATTTAACAAGTTGGTTTATCAGTTTCTGTGGTAGATCACTAAGTACGTTATTGCTGTAGGTTATCCTAGTCTAGCCTTTCGAAATTCTTACAAGTATTTCTATTTCCTCAATTTTATTCACTCTTTCCGGAATCGTCCCTTTGGGACAAACTGATTTTCAAAACTGACGGGTATGTAATGTTTATTTAATTCTAAAGTTTTTTTTTAAAATTTTAATGAAATCTCTTCAATATATTCCAACACAATTGGATAACAAATACGAGTCAGCTTTGGATTTTATTAAGGAATTGAATAATTGAAAGTAAAGAATACATTTTTCTCAAAGGAATGTGTATATATATAAATTGTAGATTTATACTATAAACTACCATAAACAATAAAAATATCGATATATTTTAATAAAATCATTACCTTTAATTTGTTAATTTTTGAGTGAGGAGAGTGAGAGTCGTGACATGATCATTACCAATATTTCTCTGAAATCACGACTGAATACGACAACCGCTCCGAGTTAACGCTTTCTATTACGCAAATAATCGACAGTCGATATTAAATAACGGGCAATCGATCTGCCGGGTAAGGTTTAAGTGACTTCTTATTTCAATAACTCTGATTTCTTTACGTACGATTACCAACATCTTTTTGTCTATTTATATGTCATGTTAGTAGATAATTACATTAAATTTGTGTATGGCAACTGGCACAACAAGTATAATAATTTTTCACTCACCTACTTTTGCTTTCTTTATCTCTACTAGTTATTTTCTGTAGTAGTCTCAACCTCTGCCGAAACGCAGTTGGGAAAAAATTTTATATACCGTATTTGAGGTTTTTTTTGAAATATAATACCAGTTTGGAGAAATTAGATGCTGCAGTGCATACTTTCTTATATACCTCTGCCCTGATACATACTTCTCACAAACAGCAACTGTATACCAAACAATTTAATTGTTTAATACCATAATTATTTTCATTTGTGACCATTAAAAAGAAAAATCTCTGGATCCTCCTCTGCTTAGCATCGATACCAGAGTATATTATTGCGAGATTTCATACAAAAAACATAAACTCTTGGTATGATGGAAAAATAAGCCAAGTGCCTAAGACTATGAGGAAATTTAGTAACTTTAAATAATCTTTTGTTCACTTCCTTGCCTCAAAGCATAGGACACTTTTCATCCGTTCCGCAACAGATACGTCACTTAGAAACTAATCGTAAACAGTTTTGCAGCATCGCTGAGAGAAATCCTCATCTTCTCTCTGCAACTAATCTTGCCACACAATTTGCAACAATAACCAAGAGGAAAATTTTACTGAAACTATAACATTAGTTTACTAATCTTAATTTCATATCATATTTACATCAATTAAATTTCAAATTTACAAGGGGTATTGCGTATTTAACGTTTACAAAACACACTAATGTATTTTCATTTTTATAATTGTAAAAGAATATAGTAATAGCTATAGATACAGTTGGCGAGGCTTGTCAACACAACAGCGCATATTGTGATGTATATTTTAATAGTAAAATATTATAGCAGAAGGTATCATTTAATGTTTTACTCAAAGTTTTTTCCCTTCAAATTGTCTATTTTATATTTCTTTCTGTATCAATAAAAGCCATAAACTGAATATTGTTGTGCTTTAGGGAATTGCTTTAACGGTGTGCTTGATTTTCTCTCTCTCTCTCTCTCTCTCTCTCTCTCTCTCTCTCTCTCTCTCTCTCTATATATATATATATATATATATATATATATATATATATATATATACATTTTGAATAAACATTTATATATATATACATTTTGAATAAACATTTATATATATATATACATTTTTGAATAAACATTTAATATAAAATGAAACACGAAGACTTGATTTTTCTTGAAATTGTGCACGAATCTTCATTTTTATTGGGATTTGGCTGAGCATTAGCGAGTATTTTTAGAGTGGTTTTACGGGTAACTGTGGTTGAAAACTAGCAGAATAAATAAATTTGCAAACAAACTGCGTGTAATTTGAGCATTACAATGTTTACTCACAGAGCAAAACGAAAAGAGTGTGATAAGATTTTATTTCAGCGCACTCTTGCTTTGTGGCATCCTTCCTACCTCACCTGATTTTTATTATTTAAACATTGATGAGAACCTAACTTATTAAAATAAAATTGAATATGGCAAGAGAGAAAGAGTTTCGCCCACATACGCGTAATATCATAAAACTGTGCAAATGTGATTTTGTTACTGCATCTACCTTGAAGATTTATCCATACATAGACAAGAAAGCGTTCTAAGATTGTGCATGTTCAATCATGGAATTTGGCTCAACATAATTATTGCTTCTATTATTTTGTATGATTCTACTGTCTATCTGCACGCAATACATGTCAATAATTAAATGAGGTCGATTAGAAATTTGTCATCATTGAAGCCTGTTGTGCGGCACATAGTGTGGCGTACCCTACCTTGTATACATGAGTACTAAGTTCATCGCATACCCATTCAATACAATTAGGCATACCTTTTATGTCGCTATCAAAATATCTACTATTCAAAATGAGAGGTTGTGTTTATATTTAACATTCGATATGCCTGTTCCTCAGGACTTCTCGCAAACACACATACACAGACAGATACACGCAACATATTTCCAATTTTTTATATTATCCTATATAGTAATAAAATAAACATGTCTACTAACAAAAGTATAGTGAATAGAATACAATTTAAAATATTATGAAATTGATCAATCAGACTTATATCGTGTAGTAAAAAATAAAGACAGCTATGATTCTGGTGGACGAATTAGCTCAAATATAATGCATTTAAGCTATTTACAACAAATACTAGTAAACATGTTATTTGAATCCCCAACCCAAACGATTTCAGGTTTCTAAAGGAAGATTGGAAGTTAGCAGTGAACTCTGCATTGTTAAGTGACTGAGGAGTCAGTTCGTTTGTCAACTTGATTTCCCAGCGGCTTGTTCGGTAAATTTTGGGTTGTATCAGTGATGTAGTGACTACAATGCAAACATACTATGGTATTGTAATATTACACATTCATGTCACAATATTTTATACCAAAAATGCTGATTAAAAAGCTGAAGAAAATGATGAAGTCATAAAAAATTCCAACATCATGATAAATCACGATTAGTCTATATTATAAATAATATTTAGTTGTACCAGGAAACCCCTGTAACCTACTAAAAAGACATTTTGGCCAAAAATTGCCTATAAAACATAGTTTTTAGATTAAATTGTCCAGTGTACGTGTGCTTCAAGTTTAGCATAAATATTTTCCCAAGACTTTGTAATTAAATCAAAATGCACTTTTCACAACACATTTAATTGTTTTACCAATCAGCTTATTAAGTGGTTAGTGTATTGTTGGTTACTGCTTGAGCAAACACATTTCTATTATACATTTATCTTAAACCAGTCAAAAATTGTCTTTTAAGAATAAAACTGGAGTTTTAAGCTCACGGAGGGGCCCTATAATAGCACAGAGTAAGGAATAAAATATAAAGATTGGAAAGTGTATAGTAAAAAATGGTTCTTAAATTTGATTATTACGCACTCTCGTTTTGTAACACGATTGTCTAGCTAACAGAACACAGGCTTTGCTAATGTTTGTTCGTAAATCAACACATATTTATATGGTAAAAACTTTTAATCCTACATAAATTATTGGTCAGTGTTCTCAATACATGTGGTTTAAAATAAACAGGATAAAAGTATAACAATGATGTAATTTGAATAAATGTAAATGGTTAACAGTACAGTTTATAGTGTTAATTTATTTACATTAGCTGATACTTTGTAATTCGTAGTAGAACGCCATTAGCATTTTAAAACTTGTGAACACAGCTGAAGAAGAGTAAAATGCCATGGACCGACCGATCACCATATGTGAGTTAAGCGGGCCTACCCGTACTTCAAATCATCAAAAGGTGCACCTATAATGTAAGGGGTTAAAATCGATGTAACTCACCACCAGGTGGCGCTGCAACAGATACAACTTTTCAGAGCGCCTGCACATTATAAACTGCAATTACTAGACAGTTACGTACATTAAATAGCCAAACACTATATAAAGACGCTGCGTTATGACGTATATTAGTCTTTAAAATAAATTTCTGGGTGAACTTAAAGTTTGAGTGTTAGAACACTTTATAATAAAGTACATGTACGTGTACGGTAGCTATAAACATACACTTTTGATAGATTTTCTTGATCAAGGCAACAATACAAACTCTACAGACATCGATAATATCATTCACTTGAACAGAAAGTGCTCACATACAGGCAAACCTTACAAAAAGCGGGCGAAACCGCGGGAAACAGCCAGTAAGTATCTAAAATTATCGTTTTTGATACTATCTTAAATATTAAATAGTTGTTAAAAACCGTTGTCTATTAATCAAAAAAGTCATTGAACGAACTAATTATCGACTTGGAATAACAAACAAGCATTTATTAGTTGCCATATTTGTGACAATGATAAGAATATGTACAATTTAAACTATCTGAAAAAAATCAAAATATTTAAATTTAAATTACAAAACTTTCACGTTTCTTTACAATTACTGATACTGTTGTAAAAATTAATTCAAGTAACAGTTGAAAATTGTTTTTAATAATCGTACGCCCTTAAATTTACGATCGACATTTGAAAAATCCAGAGAAAAAGGATTAATGATTAGTGTTGAGAGAAAATGATTAATTATATGAAGGCAAGCTGGAAGTGACAAGGATTATAAAGATGGGATGATTGAAAAATCGCACCTTCTCTTAATGCAATCCTCTCTTTGAATTTTCTGAGTCTTACGTAATACGTCTCATCATCTTATCTCTGAGCTAATGTAAAGTTTCGATTCTGACAGTACAAGGTACTAGTACTCTGTTATAAACTGAATACCTTCTTCCTTCAGCGACTTCAACTGAATAATTTATTATTATTCAATAAATTATATTTCCAATGTCCAAACATAAATTACAGAACACGTCTAATGTCCGTTACTGATACAAAGTAAACTATTTTATTCTGTTATACCGTTTATGCAGTTGCTAGCTTTATGATCACGCTTTAAGAGAATTTTAATATTGTAGACATCTAGAAGATTCATATTTTCAAAACATAGTATAATTTATTGAAGTAGCCTTTTAACGTTTATGCTCATTATAATCACGCTTAAAATTATTATTATATTGTAGATTTTTTTATTTTGTAGATTAAAATTCCTGCTTTGATTGGAGAGGCTGGTTCAGAGCTGGCTTCCCCTTTTTTCGAGGGGACATGACTCGAGATTAGTACCCTAAATTCTTCCTCATGGATCTTGACAGGAGACGGCCCCTACCCCCATCCTTATCCATCCAGAATATCCTGCCACTCTGAAAGCAGCGCAAAGGTCCTTATAGGACTAGGTGCAATTTCTTATTGGTCCAAGAAAACAAAAAAAAGGAAAGGTTTTTGAGGCCATCAATTTGATTACAATATTTCTCTGTAATAGCAGCCAAGCAATCAATTTCACCTCCGCCAAGTAATATTTGCATATTTCATATCATAAAAACGGGTAGGGTACGATAAGCGGACCCGGTTTTTTATATCGAAATTGGCAAACGATATTACTTAATCATAAACCATCGATATAATCAACTGAGACTGATTAATTATTTTGAACCATTAACTTAAATAATCTATATCAACAGCTGTAAACACTTTCAAATAATACTCGCAATGTTATATTTCAATTATTTATAAGTAACATCTTATTATTAAAAATTACAGTCAATTTTAGAAAACTAAACGACATTGCTTTGAAAGATGATAAGACATGTTTTTTTTTACTTCAACATGTTGGACTCGTACCGAAAAACTCACTATGTGAAATTTGTGGGAAAGAAACAACTGTAACTGTGAGAGGAGCAAATATGGTCGTCTTCAGTTTTCCTATTTTTGGTTGCTGTTTGATCACTGTAAATTTTAAATTCATATTTTAATTTAAAACATATGATTGTTATTGAGGACTATAGATACTTTTGTATCGATTTATAGTGTAGGATTTGAGATGCAAATATTAGGTATCGATTATTTCATTCTTCGATATAAAAAACCGAGTCCGCTTATCGTACCCTACCCCACAAAAACTGCAATACCAATTAGGCTACTGAAGATTACTGTAAACTTGACTGTATTAACTCACGTGAAAGATACTGTACTAATATTAGTGAGGAAGTAAACAATCCATATTCTTTTTTGCTAGCTAAGATTTCTGGTTCTTACTGCATCTTTACAGGCGACGTTATTCATGGGTACACACACGTACAGGAGAAAACAAATAAGGTTAGAAAAGATCAAATTATGTACAACTCCTATTAAGTATAGGTACCACTTCATTAGCAAATAAATCATCCGATCCTGCGTATCGATAAGAGATAGTAAAAGGGAAGTTTGATAAGCGTTGATCGAAAACCATCATTGCTGAATAGTTTGTCTAAATCACACAGAACAGGAATTCCAATGGAGCTTTTTAGCAGCTCTAATGAAGGAGAGAGGATGCCACTTATCTTCAACATCTCTGATTCAGCATCCTTCAGCTCAACGATGCACCACTCTCATTACCTCTTTAATTAATGTCTAAGGTTTATTTATAGCTTAAATTGTGATGATCTTAGTAAACCTTTTATTATTATAAAATAGCAATCCAAAACTAATAGGTTAAAATATATATTGTTGATTATAAATAGTGTTAAGTACAAAATCCCGGCGTACCTTACATTATTATTACATTTATCGAAATGTCAGGAAGATAAATTTACGAGTTTAATTTACTAGAGTAATATAAAAGGCCAGTAATAGGAACTTTGGATATAACGGCGCCGTCTGTTTCTCAGAGTAAATCAGCAGCAGGAGGATGTACGAGCTATCAGATTTAAAAGGTGAAATTTTCTCTTCGAACTTTTTAAACATTGTTTAAAACGAAATGGCTATAAATAAAACTATGTGTTGAATTGTATGTAGATAAAATTTGTTTTTATTTCGATTAGGTAATTGCATGGCTTACGATTTGGCTCGACCATGGTCCCTGTGGCCCGTTTAATATGTTGGCATCAGTAATAAAAATTCAAAGATGCATAAAACTGTAGTATACAATGGGATATTTGACGTAATTGAAAGTTTACAATTTATTAAACATTTGTATTAACAAATAGTCAATAATTCTACCAAACCACTTATAGTACATATTTATAATGTACAATAAAAATTCAGATGTATTCAGAAAGAAACATTAAAAAATGATATACTAAAAACTAAATATTTATACAAATTTATACTCGAATAAATAATAAAAAGATTGAGAGAGATTTAATCTTCTCTACACATTTATAGTAGCGTTATTTATTATTATACAAGTAGTTAGCATAATCTCCATACTCGTGAAACCTCCAAATTCGACTTTCTACCTAAATAGTGTATTATTAATGTAGGATATTGCCAGGAGAAAAACTAAACAAGAATATTCACTGCAGGCAGAAAACTGATCCACAATCAGACTCACTGTTCAATATAAATTGATGGCTTCCATTTCATTTGTGGCTTAATACTTTTAACTAAGCTAATGTTTAAATATTATATAAATGGAGGATCCAATGTCGATCACGTGACTGTTCAAAAGGCTGATATAAATTGAGTTAACCCTGCATGGCTATACATTTTACTAATAACTTTGTATAGTTACTGTAACATTGCAAGTATCATTGGGTAGAACGGTGGTTCTAAGTAGGATTAAAAGTACTTTTGAAATTACTGTCTTCTGGTGAGAGTTTGTGGGGCTGATTGAGTTGTATGAGAATAAGGAATCCACCATTTCACCTACGGTTAAAATATAATGAAAGGTAAGCGCCAGGCCGAAACCGCAATGTCTGACAGAATTAAACCAGTGTTGGAGCTCTGAGACGTAGACGAGATCAAATGGTCGACATCACGCAGACCGTCAATGGGAAATCTTTTACCACTAGATCTGACAAACTGCCAATGAATAGAGGTGTCCCTCAGGGATCGGTTTTGCGCCCGGTGCTGTTTGTTCTCTTCACAGCTGATTTCCCTGCGTACACGGGGCCTTCCTGCAACACGATAATGTATGCAGACGACACGGTCCTTATAACAGCCAGTAGAGACACAGAAGAGCTGGAGGTCCAATCCTACATTGCTCCAAACTTGGCTGTGGAGTACTGTTGCATGAGCGACCTGGTCTTCAACGAATCTCAGACCAAACAACTCAATTTTGGAGCAAGGAGAGAGGAAGTGTCAGAATTTCCCAATATTAAGTGCGTTGAGGCCGCTAAACATTTGGGGGTGGTTATTGATACCACATTGTCCTGGGTGGAACATCTGGATGCCCTGTGCAAGAAACTAAGCAGTGCCATATATGCTATCAGGAGAGTGATGCACATCGGCACCTCTAATGCTGTCAGAACCACTTACAGTTCCATTTTTGAGAGCCACCTGTGCTATGGAATTGTGCTTTGGGGAGCTGCCGCACATACCAACCTGATGCGTGTTATCACAATTCAGAAGAAGGCAGTTAGAATAATGGCCGGTATTGGATGGAGAGAGAGCTGCAGAGAACCCTTCAGTGATCTGAAAATCTTGACAAAAGTCAACATCTACCTGCTGGAGGTTTTTTCCCTGGCTGTCTTCGCGAAGCTGCAGCGGAATGTGGACACCCACTCCTACAATACAAGGAACGCACAGGACTTCAATCTTCCCGTTCACCATACCACCAGATTCCAGCGGAAGCCCACCTATGCCGGAGCCAAACTCTTCAACTTACTGCCAGAAGAAGTCAAGAGGACCAGCCCTGAGTTGTTTAAAAGGAAACTGTGTGAGTGGCTGCTGCTCCGCCCTTTCTACAGCATTGAAGAATTTATGGACTGGCCAAATTTCCGATTGTGACTTGATATTTTGTTACCGTTTTTCTTTTTTCTTTTAACTTGCTATTTTACTTTGACGCCATGTTCAATCTTGATGATTGTATAATAAAGATTATCCCTCTCCCTCTCTGTACCACTGAGCATAGCAAAAACCGATGTGTCGCTTAAATCTGAGCAACCTTGTGGATGTCCAGGAGCAACTCATCACTAACCGCAAATGTCGAGATTCTGGGTCAACCGCAATTCGATAGGTCTAGTCTATTACAGGAGATGACTGTTGGAATTGGTTGGGTTCGTTGCCTAAGTTTTCAAAGGTTTATGCAAGGGTGTGCCACCCCCTGTCTGCTTTAACTAAAGAGGATGGTTTAGAGCTGGCCTCCCCTTGTTCCGGGAGAACATGACTTTGAGATTAGTGCCCTAATTTAATTTCTCCTCATGGACCTCGATAGGACGCGGCTTCTACCCCTTACCTTACCAATCCTGAATATCCTGCCACTTTGGAAGCAGCGATAAGGTTTTTATAGGACTAAGTGCAATATATAAGCTTCTTGTCATAAGAGAACTAAAAGTTTGAGGCAGAAACCACAATGTCTGATAGAATTAATCCACTGTTGGAGCCTTTGGCTATGCAATTTGATTATATGAGCTATACAGGAGATAAATGGTCAAGCTATATTAAGGTCCGGGGAGTAGATCACTAGTTCTGAGGTCTAACGCTAAAGGTGCGTCATGATCACCGCGTGTGTACGTTCGGTCTCCTTCCATAATACTCGCCAAATGTTAAGGAAAATAACCACCCGCTTTTTTAGTTGGTTAAGTGGCGTGAGAGACAGTGCCGCGGCGTATTCCACTGCTATCGTCACCACCACACCGACTCCGAGAGAGAGAGAGAGAGAGAGAGAGAGAGAGAGAGAGAGAGAGAGAGAGAGAGGAGAGAGAGAGAGAGAGAGGGAGAGAGAGAGAGAGAGAGAGAGAGGGAGGAGTTAGTAGAGGGGGAGGGGGAGAGGGAGAGAACGGGAGAGGGAGATAGAGTCCAAACATTATTATTTAAATTGTACCAAACCAAAACTAAAGTTTCCTATAACATTTTTTCTGACACAGTCAATTTACTTTTGGCAAATCTTATAACTGTCATTGTCGATAGTTTTCCACAATATTTTAGAACATTTATAATTATGTACTTTCGATTATTCGTTTCTGTACCACATATATATATATCAAAGAGTCAAGAAAGCTGGGTGAGATGAGAAGTTTAGTTATTTCCTAGAGTTGTACAGTTTTCCTCACGGGTACATAAAGTAAAGATGTTTCCCGAGTAGATATTGGTATTGAGGTGAGTACCAGACGTCTGGCTCACCGTCCAATAAAATCCACTCCAACTGGCGCGGCGCTTCGTTACTTTGCAATGAAATAAAAACAATGAAAATGTTTTCATTTTACTGCAAATTTAATCTTTTAATAATCAAAGAAATATATGTGTACAAAACGTTCATCATGAGAGCGACAGTAAGTAGACAGTTTCATTTAATATTGCAATTTTCAATATACTATACAAGTAAGCCAAGGATATATTTCATTTTGCATATAGTTACAGAGTTTTGAATAGTTTAGACTGAGTCTTATTTTATACATTGACTGTTAGGCAAGGATATATTTCATTTTTCGTATAACTACAGAGTTTAGAATAGTTTAAACTGAGTCGTATTTTAGACATTGACTGTTAGGCAAGGATAGATTCCATTTTACGTATAGTTACAGAGTTTTGAATAGTTTAAACTGAGTCGTATTTTAAACATTGACTGTTAGTTAGGGCTCCATTTCATTTTGCGTATAATTACAGAATTTAGAATAGTTTAAACAGAGTCGTACTTTAGACATGGACTGTTAGGCAAGGATGTATTTCATTTTTCGTATAACTACAGAGTTTATAATAGTTTAAAATGAGTCGTATTTTTTATATTGACTCTACATTGGAAACTATGTGGAGTCAAAATTGATCCCTTGTAGGATCATTTTCACGATCATGGATCATTCACTATGTGTTTAGTTGATGTTGTGTTAAACTAACAATAATATGTTGTAAAAAAACATTATGATTTCATATTTTTATCCTTTTCATTTCAGATACCCTTCGGTTTCATCCTGTACCATAAATAGCGACTGACGATCATTTTTCTTTTCTTTCTTAACGAAAATTCTCATATTTATTATAAGAAAACCACGGCTACAATTCAATTTGGTTCTAAGCTACTTGACTCTATGACTTTTTATGTATTAAACACCGGACATTGGTGGAACCGTTGAGTTCTCAAACTAGTAACATATTTGTTCTTGCGTTCATATTCTCATTCCAATATGTTTTGTTATTTCACCTCTTTTCATGAATGTTCTGTGCTCAACGTTTGTTTCTCCATGCTTTTTACAATGCCTAAAAGAACTTACCGTGCACTTATTGTACTTAACAGCTTGAAATTCCGTATATGAACTTGAAACTTGACTAAGCAAAATATCTTATGCGTAAGTATCTAAAACAATTGAAATTTCCATTCAGAGCTCACATTTAAAATTATACTCGATACATACATCTTACTAAACCATCAGCAGTGCAACATATTTTCGAATTTCAACATCTAACTTCTTTTGTATTCGTAGCAGGATCAGAGAGAACTTTCCAGAATCCGATCTCAATTTAAATTATGATTCCGCCTTTTGAATTATTAATGCGCCTTTAAAACTCACTTCGTGCTCCTTCATCTCGAATCTGTTGAAAGGCACGCAAGTGTGAAATTTGGTCCCTTATAACAAAGTTTGCCAACATAGTAATTAATTAGTTCTCCTCCTTTGGTTTCACCTTTAGTTCACTAGTATTTCTGAACCTGATATTAAACATAGGATTTTGCATTCTTTACAAGTTAAATTGTGTTTAGGGAATGGGTCAAAATAAAATATTAACTGCTCAAAGTGGAATATTTTAATAAAATTTAAAAGTACAGTAATATTGATATATTGTAAAGAAATACTTATGTTGCTTCGTAGGGTAATTAATTAATAAGTACTTTATTAGTAATAATTAATTAATAATTAATAAGTAATAATTAGCTCTCCTTTTTTTAGTTTAACCTTTAGTTCACCAGTATTTTTCAACTTGATATTGAACGTAGGATCTTATGTTCTCTACAAGTTTAATTGAGTTTAAAGAATGAGACAGTAAAAAATATGAACTGCTCAAAATGGAATAGTTTAGAAATAAATTTTAAACTACTATTAGTATATTATAAAGAAATAGTTATGTTGCTTCGTGAGACATAATGAGTACTTCTCAAACATATCACCGATCTACTTAATTAAAAGCTAAATAAAACTTTATATTATTAATATTACCTGAGAAATATGTATTGAAACAGTGTGCAATTAATCCACTGCAACCTATATCAATTCATATTACGTATTTTAAGATTATATAGAAGGGTGGGGGTGAAAAATGTAAAGGATTTGATTTGATAGCTACGACTAGAACTTCAGCAAATGTTGCACAACGTAAGCCAAGTAATGATTTTATAATCCTGTAATTTTATTGTAGGAAGTTTTAAAACTATATGTATTTTGAGTCTAAAATATTTGGTTTTATTTTAGATAAAATATCGAGTCTCGTCATCGATGTAGGTTGAAATCCAGTTTCTAATAGTGCATTCCAGTTCCACAGGTGATGTCCCAACCTGTACAACCCCCCACGCCCCTAGGGGGCCTGTGTCCTCATGTCCCATACATTTGAAGTTAAATAACACAATACTGGTCACACAATATCAATGTGTGACTCATGAGTTTACCTCAAATTCTGACCTGGCCTCCCACTGCCTGAATACCACGTTTTAGTTCCTACTCAGTGTAAATAAATAACTCCTTATTATACATTTCACAATTTATTTATATTGTGCACCGCGAGCATTAATTGTTGTTATTTCTCCTAATTTAGTCCAATAACTACAGTTGCACGCATTCATTCACTCAGCAAAGTGGAACCACCTGAGTTTATAATTATTTATCTATTTTTCAGTTCGTTCATCTCAATAGCTTATCAAATACTCGTTAACAGAGTAAAAAAACACATAGCCATTACTATTTCGACAAGATCTAAGTTTATTTTGAGTTTAGAATATTTTGATGCTTTTAATATCCTCACTATTTATCGGTGTTTCCTTGAATGTAAGTTGATTTGCTTGTGTAACTAAAGATGGACCTCCACGCAAGGCCGAAAGTTAGATTATGAACCATGGTAAAAGTGTTAAAATAATGAAGTGTTAAAGCAGCTGCATGGGAGCGGAAGTCGGTATCCGCTCACCTGATAACACCGTGTGACCAGACAGTCCGTAAGCTTCGTAGTATGGTTTGTATTACTATACTTCCCTTCATACGGTGTATGATTGTGTGATGTGTGTATGATTAAACGTGGTTTCAATTTAGTCATAAATTTTTATTTTATAATAATTTCATATCCCTTACAATATACATCGGTTTGAAATGGAGCCTGTCGTTTACTGTATGTGTACACTATATTCTCATTTGATCACAACTTTCATGGATTGATTTTGGTTTATGCAAAGGAACACGTAATGTAATTTAAACCAGCTTTATACTGATGAATGAAAATTAAATTCTTAATTTAGTTAAAAGACAGAATATTAAAATTAAAAAAGGTAGCCACCTAACTAACACATTTTTTATTTTTTTTACTTATTCGCTACGTGTTGACGTTATGAAACTAGTCTATTCTAGTAGTAGGTTTCAGTTAGTTAGATACGCTTTGGCACTTTGGTCGGCAGTCATAATAATACAATCAGTAAAGTGAAGGATGGCGCACTTGTTGATTGTACAGCCACGCTATGTTCAGTCAATGTGCGGTTTAATTGATTTTGTTGAACCACTAGTTGCACTGGTACTCCAATTATTAGCGATAATTTTTTATTGCTAAAAAAACTTAAATAAATTGGGTCAAATTGTTGCTTACGATGTATTTTTCTCTACCTCCCTTAGACCTATAGCCGTAGATAAAAAAAAAGGCCAGCGAGCGTTCAAGTAAATTGCATGAAGTTGATTTTTATGTTGCTAAGACATATTAGAGAGGTATTAAATATGCAACTTCTAGATCTTATAATTTAACTTTATGGAGTAAAAAGCAATATTCAGACTTTTTTGTTTTGGAGTTTTAACTCGTGTGGGTGGGGTTTTTACGAAAAGTTGCTGACACCTTTTCACCGCAGATAAAATATTCTAAAATTCAATTCCAAACACAGCTCTGTAGGTCCGACAGTTCCTGAGCTACTGGACTTCCAAAAATGTTTTTTTTTCTCAAAAAAGTTCAACGTCTCGGTTTTAGTCATATTTGGCTATCATATTCGTTATAATGCTCATCCCACGGATAACAACGTATGAGCCAACTGTGAAGCATTAATTAGGCTTTAGTCTAAGAACAGAACGATGTACGTAGTTCCAATAGGTCTCTAGTTATCTGTAAAAATCGATAAGTTGGGGAAACCGAATACAAATATCTCGCTATCTTATTAAATTGACAATATGAGCACTATATTGGTCAAGGTTAGAAAGAAAAGTTTTACATTCATACATTTTATAAATCGGTATTTGTAATTTATTTTACTGCTGAAAAAAATGTAATGCAATTTGACCTTTCCGTATGTCCTCTGCGTAAACACACACATTCAATGCGCGTAGTCCTGTTCACTTTACCACGTGATAATATACAACAAGTATGTGACCTATGTCCCTGATTTTCCCCATTCCTTGTTTGATTGTTGTTGGGTTGTAAATTGTACGTAGATAGAAGAAAGTGATGGAGCACTACTTTTAAGCAGTGAAGGCTCTATGGGCTTTTCACCCCAAAAGTGTACTGTGAATCTTACTAGTTTACAATTTCAGCAGTCCCACAAAACGCTGAAAACAGGCTGATGAGTTTCTCCTGGGAAAATACCGCACACCTAATAGTCCGGTAAAATAAGGATGCAACCTCGGAATGAAAGATAATAAGCTAAAAATGCACCGATTTGATGGACACCTCAAAAGTCTCATATAATCACGTGTACGCGACTTAAGATAATTAAGGTCAAACTTCACGAAAATGAGTTTTTTGCAAATATTACAACTTAATAGGTATTAAGTAATAATAATAATAGTAGGTGAATAATTAACAATATAACTAATTTATTTATTGTATTCTACTGGCTGACCTCGCATTATCGTATATACAGGTCCCCTACTCTTTGCACGACCCAAGGGCGGGAGGTACATAAAATTACTTCAGACAAAATTTGAAGATAATTTTCCGTTCTACAATTTCTCTAACCACCTTCAAAGTCATTTAGCGTAATGGGCTATTTGGACACTCATTTTCAAAAGTTTGACCTTAAATATCTTAACTAGTTTACATGAATTTCAGGTAAGTTTTCCCATCAAAACGCTGAAAGAAGTATGCAAATTTTTAGCTTATTATCTTTCATTCCGAGGTTGCATCCTTATTTTGCACTTATTTTACTGAGTTATAAACATAATTACAAAGATGCAACATGTCCTTCTTACAGTGCAGTCAAAAACAAGGTGTTTATCTATGCAATTTGGTTTATTATATAATTTGTAGGAAAAACAAGTTACAAGCTACAAACTACAATCAAAATTATCCTATCCGATTGATTTGACTGTTTACAGTGTATAGATGTTTCTCTATTTATAAAGAATGTGAGAAAAGAGAGTATGAATTAGATTACATTGTATCAGACCAACACTGTTATGAATTTAAGGATACTCGATGGATAACATTACATTACATTATTGATAAACTATGCTTCCTCTAAAATAAAATATGTCGACGGGGTTTTATTTCGGAACGAGTATTCAGGAGTAGATATAGCCAATAGCGGAGTGTAGCGGGTAAAATGGTTATCGCAATATAACCGGATCAAGCAAAGTCGAGCGTGGTTGCTGCTTGGATGGGTGAACGCTGAGCGATCCTGTCCTTGCAAGCAGCCTGCAGGTCCGGACATTGGTGGTGGTTCGGAAGTCACCTTTAAGACGTCGGTCCCCAGGTTAAGTGTTAGAGAGGGTTAGCCCTAAGTTCGCCTAGTAAAATAAGACATCTTTACTTTACTTTCCTCCTCTGAAGATCCAGGTCGCCACTTTGACCAGCTCTATCATGTTTGAAGTTATTTTGTCTATACAAGAATACGCATAAGAGGAAGGTGATAATAGAGCTTCAATATGGACCGACTGCAATCTGACAGGACATGCCTCTTACGGTGAGTTGGCACCAAACTCGTGGTTCGTGGTCACATCAATCGGAATGATCTACTAATC
The DNA here is from genome assembly GCF_021130785.1 of Homalodisca vitripennis. NCBI lineage: Eukaryota > Metazoa > Arthropoda > Insecta > Hemiptera > Cicadellidae > Homalodisca > Homalodisca vitripennis. Next base: position 21,948,490 of record NC_060209.1, read on the forward strand.
TACGGTAGATGCGGTTTCATCCGTTGCTGGTGGAAATTTTCGACGCCACGCCATAAATCCACGGATCTTATGGATAAGCTATACAGACATCTCGCGATTTATTTGACACCCAAGATAGAGATTTCCATTTCCTGCCTCTTTATAAATGAAATGCATAAGTGTGCGTTGCATTATAATTATTTTATTTTATTTCTTTAACATAATTAATTATTTGACTTATTCTTGTATGTTTTTAACAACTAAATATCGATTTTCTGTCGATTAATTAGTTTTTAAAAACTATTAAAGTTAGAAGGAGAAATAGCTCAATGAACTAAATCTTATTTGAAAATATGACGAAAGGGTTATATGTGGAACGATTGTTCTAGGAGTCGATATTCTGTACCCTTCTTTGTTTTAATCTCATATATTCCTAAGATGGACAGATAGATGGACTACTATTAAAATCAATAAAGTTATTGCTAAGTTTCTAATCTTACCTTCGAATCTTCGAACCTACTAAGTTTCTAATCTTTAGAACATTTCAATGAATCTTTATCAACTATAAGAGCAGTTTGTCGGACAATACGATTTCAAAATATCGCTTTTGGCTCGGTCGGACCGAAAGGTATATTTCACACGCCACCGTTATTTTCTCAATCTCAAACTAAAGATGCATTATTAGTGTGGATGCTCAATCTTCACAACACTGACGGGACAAGCATTTCTAAAGTCAGCATGTTAATATAATAATATAAATACTTTCAAACTTCTAGATAATCTTAAAACGTAATGAGACAAAAATTATTATAAATATATAAATTTCTTGGTAAAAACTTGGACTCCATTTAGATACAATCATAAGAAATAACTGCGTTTGTAAATATATTTACTTATAGTGGATCAATTGTATACTTTTATAAATATAAATGGTCACCGCCATGAAACATTAATAGTGATCGAACAACAACTAAGATTAAATGTTGCTTGACAATTTTTTTTTTAGTTTATGACATACCCGAAGATGAAAATTTGGCTCACGTGCGATCGAACGCCATCTTTAATCGTTTTATTGGTTAAGGGTGGCTAACAAATTCAACCGAGCTATCTGTAAACACTGTTTCTGTAACAAGTTTAGCCTGAATCTATTATTCAATGATAATAGTTTTAATCAATGATATTAAATTCTTAGGAATATTCTTGAATAAGCATATGACCTGGAATGAACATAACGTTATCAGACCTCTATCAAAGATCTTTTCTCCAAAACTTTTATTGAGTGCATATACTAAACTATATATAGAATGATTTTCCCATACATATCATATGGTATAGAGGTTTAGTGTTAATGTGCAGAAAGGGAATTATGTACAATTATATAGAAATTCCTTTTACACAGAGAATCCTTCTACACATGTTGGAATTCTAACTCTACCTTCATTGTTCACTTTAAAAATGATTCTGTTCTCTCGTTATAAATGTACGCTGACAACAAGCAGGGATGTGCATGTACATAGTACTAGATTTAATTGCCATGTTAGTGTAGGTTCCATCTTCTTCTGGAAGATGTCTTTTTAATGTTTAGCCAGAACACTTTAAAATTAACAAAATTCTTGATTGTTTAAATCTAAATTAAAACCGTTTTTAACTAATAACGTTTTTATGATGTAGATGAATGTAGAGACTATTTAATTTGAATTACTTCACTGTTCATTATTTTTTTATTTAAGCAATACATTTATAAATAATTAATGCACACTTTTGTAGGCCATATTTCTGCAAGAAACTAAACTTAATATTGTTACTTTTACTTCATAATAATATATTATTAACTATTATTACACATAAAAATTCCAAGTGTTTGAAAAATTGCTATTAACAATATTGTTATAAAGGCAATAGAGAGTTTATTTATTAAGAATTATGATAGTTACCCTATTCAAAATTATCCCTGCATGTTGTATAATACTTATAACTTTTTGCGCCATTATCTGGATATCTTATAAAAACACACGTTAGAACAGACGTTATTGTAAAAAACTCATGAATTGCAAAACACATTTTTAGTTTGCGCTACAATACAAAATAACTCACAATAAACCGTTCCTTTTTCAAACTTTAAATGGTCGCCATCTGTAATATAGAATATTGAAACAAATGAAAGAACCAAAATTGTTTGTAATTACGTATTACATTAAAAAATGTATTGTTTTTGGTCTATATTGAGAATTATTTGAATTAAAATTTTCCCTTCAATGTAAATGGTCACCTTCTCGAAAGGTTTTATTAGTTCACACTGACGAACGCTCATTAAAGCTATTTGCATTTATTGCCTTTTTACATGAAGTTTAGTTTGGATATTTACAAAATTACGGCAGTTGACGAAATCAAACTGCAATTAAAAGCTCAATACAGATAATACCGTAGTTTGAAGTGGTGTAAATAAACCATTATTATCTTTTGAGTGTATAAAACCAATAAAGAACATACAAGCGACAATATATCCAGAACATTGTAGCAAGATTACTATTGTTTTATAGCTTTGTATTTGTATTAATACTGAGGTATTGACAGCTTTGTAATTTCAAGTCAATGAGTAAAGAGAACGTAGAATGCACAATTTTACTTTAAAGTTAATTTGGAGATAGTAGCTTGAGGAATAAAAGTAACCGTAAGAAAGGCACAAACATTACTAGGTTAACTGCAATTAACTAATCGAATAGCTGAACTAACCGTTCTTAATAAACTGGCTACCTACCCCATGCCAGTTTTGTAAAAAATGTTACTTCCTATGTATTTTTGTTTCGCTGTTCATATTTTATCTACCTATTGTTCTTTTTAATCAGATTTAATAAATAAATTCAATTCAATTATGCTCACTATAACCACTATGGCAAATCGTTTTCGTTAACACTATAACACAGATACCTAAAACACCCGCTTTTTAAATTGTACATATTGTTTTCCATATAGCGTAGGATCAGGAACTCAAACTATGGAGTAAATTATAATTGATTCCAATTGAACCTGTGACGTAAATACTTTAATAAGTATCAAGCTAGGGGCTGGACAAACTTCATTTCAGCATGCCTGTGTATGTCCACACGATATCTTTGAGCACGAACTAATCATTTCCAGTAAAATCTATTTTGATGATGGTTCATGTCATTCCATGGAATTTGGTCTTATATTGGCTTATAGCAACCATGGAAGCTACGACAAAACCAGACCATTAATGGACTAGTAAACAAACCGAGTACAATCTTATGGCATTTCATCTCTCATGTAGCTATTGATTTGAAATTGTGTAATCTCAGCAAACACTGTTAGCCACATGCGGTCTGGTTCATTCCTACCCTATATATTATATACCCTAGTTTTACCATACCTTCCGTTAAACGTTTTCCATACAATTATGAACGGTCGCTATTGCGATTCATTCACAGTAATGGACTATTCAATAATGTTACACGTAATTGTAGACTTATAGATATCTACAATATTTTTTATAGATTATGACACCACGTAGATGAAATATTGCTTTCAAAACTGTACATTTTTTCAAAGTACTTATTAGTTTATCTTTTGTTTAAGGTTCAAAAATAGAGGCCCAGTTCTTATCTAGATGTCGGCCAGCTCGGATCGCTCTGTGACCGCTCTTATCTGGTGAGGCCTGTCCTGTTCCGCCGTGTCGCGCTGTCTATCCGTGCGATTACTTTGTGCTGTTTACTCCGTTTTAATATATTTTTTATAAGACATATAAACTAAATTATTATATTAAAATTAATAAATCATGCCAGTGTGTGCAAAGTGTTCCACCGAACTACTCGACACTGCACAAAACCTTGACGTGTGCAGAGTGCAAGGGTTTGTTTCACCGGGTTGTACGCGCATGGAGTCCGCTGATGCCTTTAAAAAAACTGTCAGTTCGTAAAAAGGCCCGCCTGGAAGTGCGATTCGTGTGGATCCGAGACTGCTTCTACCGTGAGCCACGATAGCCGCGGAGATCCTGAGCCTACTCTCTCCACGCTGCTGGACGCGTTTCAGTGTCTGGGGAAGAACTTGAGTTCGCAAATTTCAGAAGTTAAGTCTTGTATTGCCGGAGTACAGAAGGAGTTAGAAGGAGTCAACGGCACCATCGGGGAGATGCAGGTAACTCTAAATTCTCTTGTATCAGAAAATGAAGTTAGGAAAGCCGAGTACGCCAAACTGGCACACGAGAATAAGGAACTGAGTAAGGGGGTAGCCGATCTTCAACAACAAGTGCGTGAAGTTGAGCAATACTCTAGAATAGACAATTTAGAGATTGTTGGGATACCTCTCACACAAGGAGAGAATATATATAGTGTTCTCGGTAAGCTAGCCAAGGTGCTAAAGTTAGAGTTTAATAGCCGGGATCTGTCAGTGGCCCATAGACTGCCTTTGAGGGTTGGGCAAACTCACCCCTCTATTATAGCAAAATTTGTATCACGAGAGGACAAGGTGCAATGGGTGCGTGCGGCGAGGGAGGGTTCGCGGGGGGCTTACTGCAGCAGCACTTATTGAGTCGTGGCTACCACACCCATCTATATCAACGATCACCTCACACCTCATTTCAAGATGTTACTTGGACGAGCAAAGAGACACGTAAGAGAGAAGAGGCTTGCCTTCGCCTGGACGCGCGACTGCAGGGTGTTCGCTCGGAAGACTGCTCTCCCGGACTGTCCCCGACTTTGCTCAGGACCCTGGAGGACTTGGATCAGCTACTGAACTAGAGAGAATGAGTAGTGATGTAAAGCCAATTTGTATTTTTTCTAACGCAATACATTTTTCCTACCATTAGTTGTACAAATTTGAGCTTGGTGTTTCTCCTCTAATTCTAAAGTTAAAAAATATTTAATGCAAAGTATAATAGCGGCTTGTTCGTATATAAAAATATAATTTTAAATATTGTATCAGAACCTTCATAATCAGAAACAAAATATCCTTGGATGCTAAATATAATAGCTATTTTACTTAGTAATTTTAAACTCAATTATAATATTACAATGATTTTCAATCATTAAAGGTATTTTATATATACAATTTATTCTATTTTACATATTTTTTAGAAGAGTCTAATGTATATCGTTTTCATTTTGCAGATCTTTCCTTACTTATTTCAATATATTTTACTTGTACTTCCTATTTACTATTTACTATATTGTTAATAAACGTATCTGGTTGTTGTTTACTTGTTGTATTCTAAATTTTTTGTCACTAAATTGGTCTGGTATGAAGTTTAAACAACACTAAAATAGTTAATTCAATATCATAGCAATAATGAAACGGTTTTTCTCCAAGAAATTATTGTAGGCATACAGTAGGTATTATATTGAACATCTGTAAATAATTAGTTATTAATAAATCTACTAATGTTAATTATTATTTGATAGTTGACTAACTTTAAATACTATAACTTAAGACTTTTTAGTGTAACTATAAGTAACTTTTTTAGCGGCAGCAGTCTATACGTTATGTTCATTTTTTATATTCTAATTAATTTCCGTTAAAAATATGTAGGCAATTGTTCGTTTTGTTTTGATTTTTTGAAATTATGAGTATTTTTACTCTGTTTGGTGACTCTAAGCGATCGGTTATTTTCTTTAGCATTTTTACTAGATTAAAGTTTATATTAGACTGTAACCGTACATTAATTTAAAATGTATAATTCTCGGAAAGTAATAGTATTTTTAAACTTTAGTGTTTTGTCCTGTAAACTATTACTTTCTCCTGGTTGATATATTATTTAATGTCGGTAATAGCAAGCGATTAAATACTACATTTAAACTGATTTTGAAAATTTCATTCCAATCAAAATTTGCTATCGTAATAAGAGTTTTTTTAATGTAGTTTTAATCAGCTGTCTAGAAAAACATCACAGCGTTAAGATTAAATGTGAGCTTGCGCACACAGAAGAAACAGCGTAGGCATTTTTAAATACGAATGTGAATGTAAAAATAAAATTTTACTATTTATTTACTTATTTATTATTATTATTATATTATCTTACAAATGTACTCGGATGGTTGGCGATGCGGTGGACGTTTGGGTTGATGGACGGTGACACACAGACACTTGATGCACTTGACAATTACAGACACATTTATTGCGAACAATTTGACACACACGATGACATTAAACACTTTTTTGACAATATCGATACGACAGGGACATTTTAAAGATGATTCATTTTAACATACGTAGCTATTACAAAAAACATTGACAGTTTATTAATATTTATTGAAAGTTTGTGTATTAAATTTGATATTATTACTCTTACTGAAGCGTGGATTGACAATGAAAAACGTTTAGTTTCCTTAGAGGGTTATGATATTTACAGTACATCGAGAATTGGAATAGAAATGACGGAGTGGTTATTTATGTGAATACTGAACTACGCGGGGTTGTACAACAGATTACTTTGGGAGAGGCGACAGGGACTGCAACTGAACTTTGAAACTGGACGGTCTACCTTACAGTATGCTAGCGGTTGTACCGCAGCCCTTCGATGAACTGCAAACTTGTTTCTAGATGACTTACAACAGTACTATTCTAAAACTAACGAAAACACAACCTACATTTTTACAGGCGATACCAATATAGATACTTTAATATCATGTAACAATACAAACGAGAAAAGACTTATATTTAAATATTCTATGCGGAGCAGGTTTCATAGAATGCATAAATAAACCCACAAGAGTAACAGGACAATCTATAACTTGTATTGATCATATTTTTATAAAACACTCTGACTGTACGGCTGTAACTGCAGGCGTTTTAACTACTGACTTGACTGACCACTACGCGGTGCTGGCCGGGGTGGAGTGTAAACCCCCGCTCCCGTATTAACAGTGACACAGACACTTATCTGGACCCAGACACTACTACAGGAAACTGTTGGGGGAGCAGTCATGGGACCATGTTCTGCGGCAGGAAGATGTGAACGTTTTGCTGTGACCTATTTATAACAGTCACTCGAAAATCTTAAAAATTTATCACTTTTAAACCGAAAAAAGTCTAAGTACTCGAAATAAGAAGCTTAAACCATGGATAACTGTAGATTTAATCCAATCAATTAGAAAAACGAGACAAAATTAGTAAAATTTTAAAAAGACAACCGTTTAATGATACTCTTAAAAATTATTTTAAAACTTTTAGAAACAAATTGGCAAAGATATAAAAAACACAAAAACAGCTTACTATAGAGATCAAATTTTAAATTCGTCAAACAATCCAAAACGATTTTGGAAAGTTATTAATGAAATAAGCGGTGGATCAGGATCTAAAAGTACATTCCCTATACGAAACTTTCTTCAGGCTTCGGATCAGGGGGGTGGTGACATTAAGACTGTGGCAAACTCATTTAATGTTTTCTTTTCAAACGTAGGTTCATGTCTTGCAAAGGAGTTGCCGCAGTCGGTCGGCCGCCCCTGGTGGATGATGCCTCATACAAGGCCGGTCATGTCTTCCAGCTGAACCGGTCACCGACAGCCAGGTGGAGAGATACGTTTGCCGAGATGCGCGGTGTGCTCGGCTCCCGGGTTCGATGGTTTACCTACATCGATTTTAAAAAATAATTTAAAGTACCTTCTTTCACCACTAAAAAACATTTGATTAATCTTAGCATTGCTTCGGGAGTTTTTCCAGAAAAATTGAAAACAGCCAAAGTAATTCCCTTGTATAAATCTAAATGACAAAATCAGATATGAATAATTACAGACCGATCTCGTTACTTAGTGTGCTTGGTAAATTACTGGAGAAAGTGCGTAAAATATCAGTTTCAGAATTATCTTGAAAAAACATAATCTTTTGTCGATATCGCAGTTTGGATTTAGGCCAGGTAAAAATACTTCTGACGCACTCTTTGATATTAATAAAATTATAACCGAATATTTAAAGGAAAATTATAAATCATTACTTGTTTTTATTGATTTAGCCAAAGCTTTTGATTCCCATAGATAGAAAATTTGTTGTTTAATAAATTGGAATGTATTGGAGTCCGGGGAGTGACCTTAAATTGGTTTAAAAGTTATTTGAGTGGTCGAAATCTCAAATTGTTAATATTGATAATATTAGTAGTGAACCACTGGAAGTAAAGTACGGCGTGGTGTTCAAGGAAGTACGCTGGGTCCGTTGTTATTCCTAATCTATATAAATAACTTAGATAAATTGAATATTACGGGAAAGCTTCTCTTGTTCGCTGATGATACGGTTGTAATTTTCAATGGTAAAACTTGGCATGATGTATACGACACCGCTTCTCGAGAATTAAATTTATTATATACATGGTTTTGTGATAATATTTTATCGATGAATGTTGGTAAAACTAAATGCTTGCCTATTGCATTACGCACCGCGAGCGAGCCACCTGCTGATTTACGGCTGTTATTGCACTCATGCGGAGACTTGTATAATACTACCTGCAATTGCCAGCTGATTGAGAGGGTGGACCAGTATAAGTATCTAGGTGTAATAATTGATTCAAATAACTCAGATGGGAGCCTCACATTAATTAGTATAAAGTCTAAATTAAGAAAATTTATTTACATATTTTATCAATTAGGCCAAATTCTAAATTATAATGAGATAAAAACAGTTTATTACTCGTATGTACAATCAGTTTTACAGTATGGTATTATCGCTTGGGGAGGGGCTTACAGGGACCATATTGGAACCACTAATACGTTATTCAAAAATCTATAATTAAGGCAGCGCTTAATAAACAAAGGCATTATTCATCAACCTTGTTATTTAGGGAAAATGATATTTTTACAATTAGGCAATTATTTATTAGGAATGTACTGGTCTACACCTACTCTCATAAAGATGTCGTCCTCACCCCTATTGCTCACGGTTACCCGACCAGGAACGCTGTGAGTGTGGGGTTGCAGGTCCCTGTCATTAAACTGTCTATTAACCTTACGAAATGCCTACTACGTCGCCAACACGCTCTACAGACAATTGCCCTCTGTGATAAGGGACCTGCAGGACGAGCCTGTCAGTGGTTTCAAGCGGCTGGTTACTGCCTGGCTTCGGATGATCGGCCCAGGATAATGCTGAATTTCTCCTCACCCCCACTTACCGTTACTAATCATTACCGCTTCTAAACACTACAACTATAGTTAACTACTTCCAATCATAACAAACGTCTACGCTACACCTGTTTCTCGAAACTTTATAATTTATTAATTATGTTTTAAAAAATTAAGATGTTTTATTTAAACGCTTGCTATATTTATTGATAAGTGTTTTATTCAATTTATGGTTAATATAGTAGTTTATTTTTCTTGTACAAACATAAGTCGTTACTTTAATTCTATTCTTTACTCTTTTTTTTCCTTTTTTTAATTTTAATATTTGTATATGCAAATATGTATGTGTATGTATGTATATATATTTGTGTATATGTGTGTATATATGTGTGTGTATATATGTATGTGTCTGTAATGTCAAGATGCTTTTATTATTTCATTTTATATACAGTATTTGTTTTTTTATCATTTTTTTTTTGTACACGTCTAGATTGGGCTGGGCAGCACGCACAGACACGTTCTATGTGCTGTCTATTTTCATACTTATATGTGTACAAACTTATTGTTGAATTTGGAAAATAAACTTATATTTGATTTGATTTGATTTGATTTGATTTGTGTTTAATATATACAATAGCAATAATGTAAAGAGCATTAACAAAAAAGTTGGGCTGGCTATACACTTTCATGCTTTTTGTGCGATTTTAAGCTAAAAATAAAAAAAAACAATTTCTTTTGAATTTTTTTAAAATAGAGTTTAACTCAATATTCGCATTAAGCCAACCCTTCCCACTATACCTATATTGTGTGTAGAAAACTCAATTATTGGATATGTTGAACATGCACATAAGCACAGACGTGATCAAGTTATAGGTCTCAGTTTTAAAATGACTGTCCAAGGAAGGACTCGTCCCTAAGATGAAGGACTCAGATTATTGTTTCTTACAGCAGAGTTTCCTTAAGGGAAGCAAAGTTTGAATTTGACAAATTTCATCCCCCCGCAGAGTATATCTGCGAAAATTCTATGAAGGCCTATTTTTAGACTATAATGCAGCTAAGCCGCAGAACTAAACATTTGTACTTAGTTTGCGATCATATCGAATTATGATCAGTGTCAATCATATTGGTGGAATTTAAATACGTACGTAAAACAATACATAAGAGTTATTCGGAAACATTAAAGATAAAAACAATATAAAACAGAGCTTAACGAGTTAAGTTTGACACAAGAACAAACATTGTTGTGTTGTTGAACAAGCGACCGTGAGTTTGCATACAGTAATGACCATAAGCTACCATATGCAACTTTAACACTAAACGGTGCGGCACCGAGTACGAGTCGCCTGCCGCAATAAACTTGATGTACAGCTACAACCGTACGTCCGCGATAAAGTACGTTTATGTACCGCAGAATTGTGCTGATGGTTACACAACACGTGCTGCCTCAATCGAAAAACTACGATTTACTTGAATCCTCAACATTTTCAACATAACGATCTACAAATTGATCTGATTTTTGGAATCTTAGAAGTTATTTATTCTTGAATCAAGGAATACAAGTTTATATCACAGAAAGTATTGATAAACTTTTATAAAATGAAGGAGTATTTTCAAATAAAAAGTACTAGATGCAAATGGACTTATTAGAATAAAATTAAGTATCCCTATTTTTACAGCACGTATTTATTTATACCTTGTATAATAAATTCAACACATCAATATACATATGATTCTCTTGTTTAACGGAACCTACAAATAAACTAAATTGCTGTAGAATTGAATGCTGATATAAATTCAAAGACAAGTTTTTTACTTTCTTTGCGCGTGTGATAAAGTGACCTTCTTCAAATAATAAAAATAAATAAAAGTAATCTGTATTACAAAAGAAAAAAGTCTATGCATTACACGATTAAGCAATTATTTTCTGTACTTTTTGTTTAACAATTAATTGTTCGTAATAATCAGTTTATATACCATAGAATGACATCGAATGTATTCTGAGAAACGATTTTCATTCTTGGAAGTCAACATAGTTATTTTTAGTTTTAAGAGTTCTTAAAACTGTTTTATATAAGAACTTTTTAAAATTATGTAATATAGATATTTTGTAATATACATATATGTATTCTTATTCATAAAATAAATTAAATTAACGAAATAATGCTCGTAAACCTTACTTATTCTGGTTGGTGTGTATTTATAGCAATGCAGGTAAATAGTATACTTTTTCGTAATAAATAAAACGAAATAAATTCTGCACGTAAATCCTATTTATTCTTTTTAGTCTGTATTTATATCAAAGAATGTAAATAGTTTTTATTTTCATAATAATAAATCAAACTAAAGAAATACTGTTCGTAAACCCTATTTGTTCTGGTTAGTGTATCTTGTAACACTTCAGGTATAATTAAATTGTGTTCCTGTATACTTGTATGTGGCTGTACATTTCCTCTCGGAAGGAGAAGGCCATGTGTTTTTACCTCAGTGGAGACGAGTTAGTTATTTACCGCACATGAGTTACACTGGCACACGAGACCTATAAACACGTTGCCAAGTACTGTAATTTTTGTAATGAACGACTTTCTCGTCGGCTCTTCTAGCAAACCTAGTACGTATTAGGTAAAATATTACCGCTCTCCTCACTCTGAAAAACTTAGTGAAATATACGAAAATTATAAGAATTCAAGTTAGAGATAAATATGTGATTTTTAACAGCGATATAATGATTATAATTTATACGCTCACTGAAATTGAACATAGAAAACTTTAATACGTAAAAATATTTAGCAATAAATTAAAGAAAACCTAAAGATGTTTTTACTTTGAAATTCATTAAATTATTGTATCATAATTATTACATATTATAACTCTTTTATAATTGGAACTAAAATTCACTGGAATAGTACTAGAAAGGTAATACAATTTATTTATATAACTTAAATTTCCAAGAAGAATATTTAAGCATAAATATTTGCATTAAAAATTGTACTAAAATAAGTTTACCAGTAATTGAAAACATGTAGGTATACACTACTCACAATAATAGTTACATAAATATGCTCAGCTTCAAGATAATAAAACACGAAATTCCAATTAGTATATACTTCTAACATTGCAAGAGTATATTTACTATGAATAATAATTTTAATGGAATAACAATATAATTTATTGCTTAAGAATATTTTACATTTGAATCCTTTTATTTTAATTTAATATTATTAATTAACAGTTTCAAATAAAGTTAACGTGATCGAAATCACCACCGCCAAGAGAAAGAGATTATTCATAACTAAATTAAATTTATCGTTTATCTAAAGTTTATAACTTGTACAGACAACCCACCAAGTTAAATACCTACAAACTATGCTGTACGGTAGGAAGTGTTCAGGAATTTAATTAGACCATAGCGGGGACTTGAATGATTCTAATTGACTGAGGACAAATGTCCGGGGGACAAACTGGCAGCAGGGAGCGTACAAGAGGTTTCTTACTGCACCTTCACACCTTAATGCCTTAATGTTCAGTTTCAGTTAAATCCAGGACATCCCTTATCCTGCATGACTTAATTTCTTCTACTGTAACCAATTAATTATTGATAATTATTAAAATATTTCAGGCAGTGGCAATGAGATGGTAGACCTGCCTCGCCTGGTTATGCCGAGATTCCAGTTGGTGACAGTTCTTCTTCTTCTTCTCCTCACCAGAAATTTGTTGGCTTTCCGCCCCTACACCTTGAGCTTGCCAGACCATCTCTCCCCATCACGCTGACCCTACAGCCTACCATATTGACAGGTTATAGGTACAACTGTTGGAGGTGATAACAATGAGAGGGTAGACCTGCCTCGTCTGGTTATGCCGAGACTCCATTTGGCGTCAACTCTTCTTCTTCTTCTCATCCTGTTCCCTATAATTAATTACTGATACCTGTAAAACTGTTTCAGGCGGTGGAAATGAGAGGGTAGACCTGCCTCGTGTGGTTATGCCGAGATTCCATTTGGCGTCAACTCTTCTTCTTCTTCTCCTCTCCAGTATCGTGTCAGCCTCCCACCCCCTCGCCCTCGAGCTCGCCCTGCCCTCCCTCCCCACCAGGCGGACCCTTCAACACACCTATGACGGACGGAAACCGAAGCAATACTTACGCCAAAACTTATTTATCGAAATATATTTTTTATAATGACGATAGTGAGAGAAACAGTGGTATAGAAATGATTAGTGATAGTGTAGATACATTCTGTGGCAACTGTTCCTTCAAGAGGACCACCTTTCCTGTGCTCCCTCCTCGAAAGTATGGGCTGGACATGGCCCCATGGGGATGGCAAAGTGACGGGGCGCTCCCGTTCTACCGCGTGCGCAGTGACATCCAGAGGTCCCCAGATAAAGCGATTACCATCCTCGGACTGTTCGAACTGTCGACCGCGGCGGGGGAGAGGGCGGAGGGTCGCAGTGAACTGGCAGCAGCTCTTATGGCCATCAAACACGTAAACCAGAGGAGACTCCTGGGAGACTACCAGCTTCGCATACTTACCAATGATACTAAGGTAAGACCATCTTACAATTTAACCGTATAAGAAACTAAACTGAAAAACACTAATTAGTATAACTACAATAATATAAGGTAATTTTTTTAAGAAATACAAAAAATTGAAAATTTCTGAAATCTGAAATACAATTTCTCTTTGGACTACTATTCAATTTCATTTTCAAAATGACTAGGTTTCTACCTTCTGCGGAACGATCCAAATCTCCGTCCAGTTGTGCAGCTGTATACGTCACTGAATATTATTTATCAACTCTCTTAGCTTCTATACAGAGTGTTCCTTTGAAAACATCAAACTCGTTCAATAAAAGACTTATAGCCCAAGTAACAAAATTGTGTAAACGTGAGTGTATAGTACTAGTTGAGGGAACAACAACATTATTATTTGCAAAATGGGGGTGCTCACTCCCATGCCCCCCTACAACAAATTGATGCTCCTAAAAATGCTGTATTTTTGTAAAAAACTGAAATTGGCCAATCCGTTTGGTATCAGCAGCAAATAATGTAATTTCTTACAATTTGAGGTGTCACAAGGTATTAGTTGCCATTTCAAAATTTTTTCTTTGGATACGGGGGGGCATGGAGTTGAGCACCACCATTATGAAAATATTGTTTTATTTCCCCAATTAGTACTATATACACTCCCGTTTACAAATTTTAATACTTGGGTCTTTTAATTTGAGTTGGAAGTTTTCAAATGAACACCCTGTATAAATATTTCTTTAGGTTTTACAAGTTTATTTTATAACTTATCGGAAAATCTCAATTGGCGCTAAGAAATCCTGTTTAATCTTTAAAGAAAGCGACACACAATGTGAAAACCGAATCGTAATTATTTCCGAAACCAAAAACTCTGCTACCTTGCTGTAATAAGACCGGTGCTCTTCCAACAGAATCGTAGTTGGAGCTTCATTAAACGAGCAATTCTTGGAAATATAGCGAGGAGGGGTGAGAGTATAACGAACCCAAATACCTCGTAATTGCCAGTAGTGGACATTCTTCATGAACCTCTTATTCGGCTTTATGGCGCGAGATGTTGTAACCTTCAACAAAACTCCAGATAAACGTACAACCATTAACAGTAATTTGTGTGTAAATTTATAGCTTCTCCATGATAAAGTGATAGAGTGATTGAGTAATTATAAGAATATACGTTTCTTAGTGTCCAAAACCGAAATAGTAATAGGTGTTTTATGAGTTGCATTCACAAAACTGTGATTTCAGGTGAGCTTTATTTTTTGTCTGCTCCCTATCAAGAGGCAGAACTGAAGTTCTTTTGATTTAGTCATCTTCTGGACAACATAAAACTGCTAAAAAGGATATTGAGTTTTACGGCATCAGCCACTTTAATATAAAAGTAGTAGCTGTCGTACAGGTAGTCAATTAGCAGCTTTTTATATCAAACAGCTGTTCTTACTCCAGTCTAGTAAATTAGAAAGTAGCCAACTTGGAATTTCATTACACTGGAAAATCACATAGTTCAAAATAGAATTTATAACTCATTTTAGTGTCAAAATACGATTTCCTGGTTAAATTTAGTCTGTGTCATGCAACAAAACCCTCTTATCAAACTATGAACATATGCTATTCTGTAAAATTCTGAGGAAGATGTTTTAGATTGATTACCTAATGCATGAGGGCCCCAAGGGACAGCTCGTCTACTCAGGATTTGGTGTTCTATAAGCCTCATCTTAAGCTTAGCACTTCATCGGCTTAAATAGGCAAACACTATCATACGAGAGTATTAAACTGATGGTTTAAAAACTTTCTCTTCATACAATCACACTAATTATTATATATTTATTAATTGTGGAACTTTTTGGTATAACCAGATTTTTAAGTTAGTGTCAAAGAAATACTCATTACTTTATACACATATAACGATTTTAATAATTATTTACAGTAAAATAATGAAACACAGAAAATAGAGAAACACGGCTCTTTCACAAATGTTCCCTGTTTCGACCTTTCTGAATCCCTTCAGGAAGGCGTCGGTCACATATTTCGTTGAACCATCCTAGAATAAGTTTAAATATACATGCACAGTTACCAGAAACATACGCAATAAAAGTTTAAGTTTGACTCTTTGAATTAAATGCAACATTTTAGAACAAATTTTATTGTTCCCATTGCAAGTATCTGTTCCTTTCTAAGCTGTTAAACTTTCAAGAGCAAGACAGCCGTCGTAATAGAAAGTCTTGGTATACTAATTCGTTCGAAACCTTTGATCAAGACTCAAATTCCCAAGGTTTACTTGGGTACGGACTTGGGTAAACGTTAAGTTCAGATTTCCCCAATTAGTTACTCACGAATTAAACTTAAGAGAAAACCACCAACTTACGTTTATTTGATCACTTCCCACACCACTTTACAAGTTAGCAGGGTTCCTTGTTTGAGGCCATATAACTGGTGTATATATATATATATATATGTGTGTGTGTGTGTGTGTGTGTGTGTGTGTGTGTGTGTGTGTGTGTGTGTGTGTGTGTGTGTGTGTGTGTGTATTATTTCAAGAAATGTGTAAAATATGTTATCACAAAAAGTGTGTATTATTTCAAGAAATGTGTAAAATATGTAATCACAAAAAGTACTTGCTCTGCCGGGACTCCAACCCGGGTATTTCACTTGTCTATCGAGTATGCAACCGCCACACCACAGAGTCCTTACCTTTTACGATTCAATTAATTGATATTTGATCGTTTCTGTCCCATATGAATTTAACTAACCAAACAAACATATTATGGGAAGACCAAATTAGTATGTATAAGTATATTAAATTACAGTACATTACGATTACAACTAGATTAACAACTTAATACATTCAAGATCATTGCCTGAATAACATTTGCGAACTTTTCTAACCATCCCACAAGAGAGATTTTGCTTAGGATCGGAGAAATATTATAAAACTTAAGCTACAAAAATGTATGATATTTTTCTTTAGTGTATCAGATTTAGTATTGTTTTTGTGTTTTTGGAGAGTAGTAAATCTTGTAACTTTTGTTCCAATCTGTAAACAGAATATAAAGCGACGGGCAAAAGAAATAATCAAATAATAATAATGCAATTTTCCTCTATGACGTAATGGGAGCTTTTTCCTATTTTTATTTTCGTAAATCACTACGTAATGAGGTTACAGAGAGTTTACAAAAACCTTTGTTTAAAAAATTAAATAATTTTAAAGAGCCAGGTGCTTAGTAGCACGCGTAACTTATTACTACAATGTAACATGCATACAATACAAAAATATACATGCCGTTGGCAAGTAAAGGTTTTTATTATTTTCATCTTTCCTTCCACCATGGTGCACAAATACTGTATTCATACTATCAATCCAAATCATATACTAAATTTATTATTTATACTAGCTTCATTTTGTATAATCTAACAATAACTAGGTAGAATATTAATAAGCATAAATACATTAAGTTTTAACAAAAAAGTAAATATATATGTGAATGATACATATAAATATTGGCCAAACAACGCTTTCCATCTCTATTAACAAGTAAAAACAGTAAGATCAACAATTATTTTTAAAATATCAACAAGCATAAGTATATAAATAGATTTAACGTAGAAATTAGTGTCAAACAATAAACAATAATATAAATACCAAAGACAATAAGACAAAAATCAGACAACAACCACATAATATAATATATAAGTATTAATAGAATATATAATTTTCATTACTTCCTGCTACACACTTTTTAATCTTCATTTTAAATCTTATTTTAAATGAGTGAATAGGGATATTAATGTTTGATTCTATTACAAAGAAGAATATAAAAATTTTCGAATATATTAATAGTTATTTATTAATGTATATTTTTAAAGATTTTATAAGAATCTGAAGCGATTATAACGTTACTATGACATATGTTATACAATAATAACAATTTTGAGGAAAGACAGAACATTTCTTCAATATTAACAGATAAATAATACGTAAGGATAATAAATCACTTTGGCTGAATTTATAAGGCGTACTAATAACGTTGTCAGTGGCTTTATTACGAGTACATCTTTTCTAAAGAGGGAAAACGTCAGAGAAGCTGTTTAAACGAACGGTAACACCGTGGACAGCATCGTTGACAGAAGCAGCGATTCGTAACGAAGCAGGAAGTGCTGCTGTGAATGATGAAGGGAAGAGAACAGAAGCCTGTTTAACACAGCGTAGCCTCTCCCACTCCCACTCCGTCCCGAAGTCGTACTTGCACTTCTTTGTCTAGAATAAAGTCCTCTTAATCTGGAAGCTGTATTCAGAGGGTATAAAAGGCGAAAAGATGTGAAGACATAAAGCTGTCGGGTATTCAGCTTTTTACCGAGCAGTAAATGAACACTCTTCTCCTTCTGTGTCGGTTTTGAACTTTTATTTTACCAGTTATCACAGGAGTTGTCGCTAATCACATCCAACGAGGAGTTATAGTACTGCCGTGATATGCGCAAGCGCAATATCGCCATTGTCCCGTGAATAGCATGTGAAGTGGAAGCACTACCGTTGAGTTAATGCGTCATCTTCACTTCAACCACATGCCACTATTATACAGAGTGACCCGTAACTCTCTGGATAAAGGTAAACCATGTTATTGCTCAGGTCAATATAAACATATTTCACCATATGAACATGGGTCTTTGATGCTTAGTTACCCATCCGTCTGTCTGTATAATATGTTTTTATTAAAAAAGTAATATCTCAAAGACCAATAAACTTAATTATACCAAATATTTATGATAATAAAGCCAGTTAATGAAAAAATACCATGAATTTATCTTTAGTATTTTCAAAATGGAGGCCATAAAAACCTTTACACTTTGAATATCTTAAAACCAGTAATTTTTCTCAAGAACTAAAAGAATGGTTTTAGAGGATATTATAAAAAATCGAATGACACCATAATTATTTAAATCGAATAATAAATAATTGAGTTAGAGCAGATTTACTGTAATAAGAGGTACCGTTTATTCGGTTTTAGTTTTTTTCTTCACTGAGAACCTCAGTGTGGGTCATGTCTTGTCACAGTAAATTTGCTCTAAACCAGTTATATAATATTCGATTTAAATAACAACGTGTAATTAGATTTATGATAATATCCTCCAAAAACTGTCATACGTGTAATTCTTGAGATAAACAGCTGGTTTCTAAGATATTCAAAGTCTAAAAGTAAAACGCTATTTTAATAATACTATAGAAAATGTAATAATATTTTTACGGTAGTTAGCCTTATTATTATAAACACTTGAACCAAATTTGTTATAATTGGACTAATTACTTTCTAAGATATAATTATTTTTATATAAAACACATTCATACAGACAGATGGGTAACTAGGCATCAGAGACCCATGTTGATATGGTGAAATACGTTTGTTTTGACCTGAGCAATAACGTGGTATACCTTTGTCCAGAGAGCTACGGGACACCCTATAGTATTAGCAAATAGGCGGTACCGCTGAAGGGTCAAGTAATCACCTCTCAACCATGCACCCCCACATTCACGAGAGCAGAAGGTTAGTTAGGGTGAGCCTTTTTCCGTACCGGGTTATTCAGTTTTGACTTAATTTCATGACTAAACGCTACTTTGATACAATTTATGTGTATTATACGTTGTTTAGTATAATTTTTCTCGTTATGATGTTTCTGATCTTTATATAATAATCACAGTAGGATAAAATATGACAGAATCGTTATAGAATCGCGTAACTGGGTTTAATAGAGAAGTGAACTAGGCGGCTATCGTGGTGGAAATGCGGCCGGTATAACATCCTGTACTTGTATTAGATTTCATTGCTCTATTTATGACTATTTCACTTGATAACAGACTGTACGCTGTGTCTGCAAAGTATTGGGTTTTCCGGTTCATATTTTGTGTACAAAGTTACTGCGCAGTACACAAAATACTCTTTTAAACCTTATTCTGTCCGTCCACTGGCCTGTACGAGGATCTTATCAAAAAGAATAAGGGGGAGTGTCAATACAGTACAAGGTCGATGGTACTGACAAAAAGTTCTTCGGTCACAGACAGGATTTGAACCTGCGCTGTCTCTAACTCAGACCCAAAGTCCAACAACTTAGGCCGCTCGGCCTTAGAAGCTAAGAAACTAATCAGAAAGCTCTGACTTAACTAATTGCCCTTGGCATGTTTTGTTGTACGGACAAGATGGATAACACGATACTATTTATTTACAATAATGTAATGAACAAATTTGAAATTTCTTTTTAACAAAGACACTATAAAAATTTATGAATTAAGCTACTTTGTTGTCTGCTATATTTACATCAAAGGCAAAGTCATTTATTTTTCCTACAGCTCATTGTTAAATAAAAAAAATAAAGTGGAAGGGATTCAAAATCAACATTTTAACAAGTTATAAATTTACAAGTGGATAATTTGTTGAAAAGAATTAGAATTTTTTCTTAATAAAGATAAGTTTTTGGGGTAGTTCACGTGTATTTGAGGTTGCATAATTTCAGAAGGTTATGGAATCTCGGATAAATTATCAAAAGACTTTCAATGAGTCCGGCAAAATGGGCTATCATCAACCATAAGGGATTATGGTGGAGCCGCATCACCAGAGTGGCGTTTATCATCTCCACAATACATTTCTTCGAGTCTGTCCGTACCGTATATTTTCTCTCTTTCCTATGTTTCTCAGCGCACATGCATGAAGTGAATCATATATAGAAATTGTCCACGTAGAATTTTGTTTAGGAGTTGATACATGTTTGGATTGCGGGTGAACTTTCTCGTATGTCCGTAGTATAGTGCAGTGAAGATATTATTTGAGATATTGCTCAATTAAACTACTTTAACATTATATGTATACGGATTGACTAGGGTCGAAATGCATTCTGTTTATTGCCTAGTATGTTTTATACATATTTATTGTTCGTTAATTTAATCAAGTCAAATGTTGATCTCAGCTATCTTCTACGGAAAAGTCGTATTTTTAACTGTTCTCGTTATTTGTGTTTGACAGCCGACAAAAGATAAAGCAAAAGCAATGTAATGTAACTCTCTCAGTGGGGTATCAACTGATTAGAAAAATCAGAATACTTTTCCATTGTATAACATTTTCTGCTTGTCCATTTAATGCCTCGTGGAATTGAACGCATGTTATGTGTTAAGGTCATGAATGTTGTTGAAGCCTTAACATGTTTGTGAAATGTCCTCCCCGAATTTATATTGAAATTAAATACGGCTATTGCTATTATTTATAGACATTTAATTAATGTATAGTAATGTATTTGTGGTATTAACCAATGTAATAAGTTATATATGCACACATTTGTATTTTATTGACGTTAGGCTTGTAGATTTAAACGTTTTAAATCAGTATCAACAACAAAGGTTTTCTCTCTGGTAAAGTTTAACGTAACGTAACGTAAACAAAGGTATTATCTGTTTTAATTTAATAATTTACAAAATTACAATTATGAAATATTTGTTAAATACTAATTAACGCCAAGATATGTTTATAAATATTAATAACATTAACTATTGACCTTTTCAGTTGAAATTTTATATAAACAAAACAATATTATAAAATATTTAATTGTGTTAATCAAAGAATTATTTAGTTGTAATTAGAGTTTTAAATTCCCGCAGTTAAAAAAAATTATGGGTATATGAATATCCTAATAATAGTTTACTTCTTACAGTACGATTCTTACATTTATATGGTTTGATTTATTGTAATATTCTGGATCCGCCATATAAAGGAAAACAAACGATGTGTGATAACTCGTTATGGCTGTCACGAGCATACTTGTTGAAAAACCACGCACGGCAAGTCGTGCTCGTTTATTCCCCGAATTCAAAAACACGTAACTTCCTGTTCAGCTCCTTACGTGTAGAGGCACGTTTAAAGATCTAAATCTTACTATACCAATACAAAATTATAAACCGTTTTATTGATTACATACAAGAAATTTAATTTATTTTGAGAGTAAGCCAAAATGAATATAACCCTTCATCCGAAATAATCAACGTTGGCTCTAATTGGATTGAGAGAGCAAGGAGGTCTAATCTGTTTACTTTGATAAAGCTTTACTAAAAGCCGGTCCGTCGCTCGTAATTAGTACTTTACCAGTTATGACCTTTTGTGATTCATTGTAATTTCTTGCAATGTTAAAGAATTTCACCTGAATCACAACATAATCTTATTATGAGCTTCTTGTTCAGGCAAGAGGAACCAAATCAAATTTACGCAGTGTCGTGTAAAACAAGTTACTCATCTAATGAATTTGTATTTATTATGTTTGACATCATCACTTTAGTTCCGAGAAGTTTAATTTATTTTAGTATGTTAAAAAGATTCAATTCAAACTTTGTACCTTTGTGTGTATTAATTTTTTTTAACACGAACAAACTACTAACACACTCAATGATTTACTTCGTAACTTTTAGTTTATGTTGCTATTAACAAATTCTACCACATTTAACCCTTACAATACTTGCTGTTTCATACAAAAAATGAACGAGATAAATAGAAAACTGTAAAATGAAAATCTCCAATTTGCTTAAATAATTACAAAAAATAAGATTTTTAATGTTTAATGCCATTTACATAAGGGCGGCTTGATTAATAATAAAGGCCTCTCTGTTATGAGTTATTTACTATATTCATGTATGACTGAGTAAAAATCAAAATTTTGGTACAATATTATGAGCTGCTCCACATTTAATGAACCTGTGTAGCAAGTTTTCTGTTAGCTCTAAAAATATGTACACTTTTTTATTTATGAAAGATACGTTTTCATTATTTATTACGCAGATATGCATAACCGCTCAGATATCATGTTTTTGGGAATATATGCTGCCATTTAACCTTCAACATCCCCTTTTCTACAATTCCAAATATTTTTCCTTATAAGGACCCGTAATCCAACGATTCTTTTTAATTGTATACAATTTGTTATTGTTTTATTCAGCTGAATAAAATAAAAGCTGTGGGAGTTACCTGAGTTACTATTTCAAACTCTTGGTATCACAACTTTGAGCGTTTCCCTTGTATAGCTTCTACTTAATTTAAACTCAAATACCGTAAAATATGTGGATGCTTGGAGCACTATATGAAATTCTTCTATTTGAAAATCAATTTCCTTCTAGAAATTACGTACTAAAATGATGAAATAGTATTTAACAGTCTGGTGCTGTGCTTGAGGTTATGTCTGGGGAAACCGTACATATAATATAACATTTTCACATATTTAATTGTAGTAAAATATTAAACGACATAACCCTAACAGCGACAGAGTAGTGGAGGCTTTATTGAATTCTAGCAGGACTAAACCACAGAGTGGTTTTTGAGTGGAGGGTAAGTTGACTGGACAGAAGTGACCGAGTATCTGGAAAATCGAAACATTGCTGACTCTAAAGAAGGTCTTCTTTTGTTCCATTGTCACTAGCCACGGATATGAGGTCAAAGGTCTCAGTTATTGGTAAATAACACCTCGTATTCTTATATGAGTCACCACCAGGATTCTCAATCTGTTGTGGTGGTGCGGGGTCAGATACTTCGTCCATATCGCATGTGAGAACTGGTTCATTGAAGAGGCTATGTCAATGTTATTTTTTATGAAATTTTTTAAATATTCTAAAGCAACTACCCTTAAATTTCAAAATGATAGATTAGTTAATCTATTTAGGTAATGTACATAGATTTTGATAACTAAAATCAATAATGATATATCGGAGGTAAGGTATGTTGATGGTTGTAGTTTAACATAAATTTGTATAATTAACCCGAAAGGAGAGTTAAGAGTGGCATACGTTATGTTTATAATTAAATTTAATTAATAATACAATTCTTATACCTCAACTATTGACCTACCAGTCTAGCAACCGAAAGAAAATTTTCTCTATATAAGCACACATACTAATCTTCGTGAAATTGACAGAGAACATATTTTTAAGAAATAAATCTATTGTCAGCCACGTTATTTTCGTTGGAGGTCGAAATCGCAGAATTTCAAAGAGGTTAAAAACATTAAACTATGATGTTTCCTCACATCATATTTTTCCAAGCTTTATGTACTTAAAACCATCAGGCACATAAAAAATCGTTAGACAACTAGACACAGAGACTGAAACTTTTATCGGTCCACATATGATTAGCTGACAAATACCTGTCTGACGGGACGTTTTAAATGTGTTAAGCTTAGAAAAATGTGATCTGTAAAATTTATCATTCCATTATTTCAACTCTTTTGGTGCCATCCCATTTCGACCCCTGCCAAAACTAGCGCGGATGACGATCTTTTTCTTTCTTCTCTATCGATAAAAAAATTTTGTGCGTTTATAAAATGCGGTAGCCCTTGGCTCGGGGATTATTCTGCTGTACGTAGCTCATAAACATTGTACTATACTTGGCTCTAACTATAAATGAATGATGGTAGTTCGAGGTGTGCAAACCGATATAAACCTGCATAAGTTTTCCCTTATAGACTACCAGAGATCTGGAGAGTGAATCTCACCTTCAAAACCGAGACTTCGAAGCACACGCTGTGACAAACCATATACTACTGAATGGCCCGAGCACGCACATTTGAGTCTTTCATAAACGAGTTAACTGTTACTACAGCCACCAATGCTTCTAGTGATCACTTACAAACTCAGCAAACTCGAAAGTAAATATTTCGGCGAACGAAACGGTACAACATAACACTGAGTTCGAGAATGATCTGGGAGCGTGGATCGATGTGCTCGGCGGCCGAGTTAAGTGCTACTACACCCACCCTTGTTGCTTTACTGACGACCTATTGTTTCTGTCTTACCCTGTAACTCGAAATTCTGGAATCAAACATATACACATATACTAAAACAGTTTGAATATTGTTTGACAAAGAAAATCTTGCTACATATTTCTACTACACACAAAGATGTATGTCTAGAGTAATAGATTAAAGGATTTGGTTATGAAATGTTATACACTTTAGGTTACAGGATATATTAGATACGTAGGAGATTTTAAAACACCAAGTAATTTTATTTTATTTTTTTCTCTTACTTCTCGAGTGAAATATTCTCATAATCTTTATAATGACCATTTTCTGCATTTTAATACTTTTTATTGCATAATTTTATTCACATGTTTTAATACTGAAGGATATAACAGATGAAAACACTTGTTTATGAACGGAGTAAATGTAATTTATACATTCATATATTCATTGATAATTACTTTGATTGTTTGAGTTAAGTGGAGAAGACTCTCATTGTTTCATCAGATGCACAATGATGAGACAATGAGAATCTCAATGATGAATCTCTTTACTTAGATTAAACTACATTTTGTAGTCTAGATGGCTTTGATGTGGAAACGGTGCAAGGAGTTCGTTTTAAGCTTCTTCGTCTTTCCTTGCCGACTATTTTTGGATTCCTATATATTCCTCAAAATATATTTTTCACAATATACAGAACACTGTTTCTCAATAATTTTTTTATCTTTTATTTATTGATCTCAATATTTTTATATTTTCATTGAAGAGGTATGTATAAATGTTCCTATATTTGTATCACAAATCTCAAATGACTAAATAATGATTACCAATCTTTCAAAAACCTGTTTTTGAATATATGATTGAATAAAACGCGCCCCATTATAAATTAGTGATGCTAATCTGCAAATGATTGTAATCCAAACCAGATCAAGATCGTGTACTTTTATTCTAGACAAAGATATTGGAGCCGGTGTCTTTGAAGCCACGAGATCCTGGAGAGCCTGAATGTGTCATCATTAGGCCAGGAGTGGAGAGTCCTCCAGAAGCGCTGAACTGTCCCTCTCTCCCACCCCACCCCCCACTTTGTCCGTCCCATCGCCCATCGTTCCACCCATTACCCACCTAACCCCTTTCTTACCTTTTCCATAGTTTGTGTGTAGATTTATATGTAGATTTTTAAAATAAATATGACATTTTACAAACTAATGCACCTTTTGAGGAAGGAGGAGTTTGGAAATGGTTACCATGGCAAAAGTATAGCTAAAAGCATTACTATATAATTTACATGTAACCATGGTAAATAAATTCTAGTATATTTGAAAGTATTAAAATTTCAAGTCATTTTCAAGTAAAGTAGATATTTTTATTTTAAGTTAACATACCGAGTAAAGAGATGAGTTTCTTAGACAGGGAGTCGGAAAGATTGATTGAAGATTCGGAGGCGAGATTGCATCGAGTGGTAGAAGATATGAAAGGTCAATTGTATGGATCATCACCTGGGGACTCTGGTTTCGAAGACACGTATGAGTGTTCCGGGGACTCTGGACACTACCAGAGCAGCTCCGGGAGGTCTGGACATTACCAGAGCAGCTCTGGGGGCTCTGGGCACTACCAGGGCACGTCTGCCAGCTCCGGAAGATCTGGACACTACCAGAGCACGGATGGGTGCTCTGGGGGCTCTAACCTTTCGAGCGGATACCCATATGACCGATCTCCTTACAGCTCTTCTTCTGCATATGACTTCAGCTCTCAGTGTACACCCTCGCAAAATCTACAATGTCCCTATGACAAGGGTGCGATGCGGGGAGACCATACGTCTTACGAAAGCCCTGCGTCATCTTTGAACTCCGGCGTCAGCCCTGAACTCATAAGGGAAACTGAACTTCTATCTCAGAAAGCTATACTGAAAATGGACTTCATACTCAGGAAATACACTGGGAAAGGTATTAACGAGTTGAACTTGTGGCGCAGAAGCGGTGAGTGTTGAGAACACATTGGGAAAATATCAACTGCCAACAGCAACAGAAACTATCGTTCATATTGTAAGCATTACTCTTTATGTTAACTGAATAAAAATAGTTAAGTAGTAAAAAGTACTTCCTCTCCCACGATTCAATATTACACACACAAATTCAACAATAACCTAACAAACGCGTAAAATAAATAAATATTTTTTATTGTGGCAAACAATAATTTTGCTTTAACACTATAACTCGTATAGTTTACTATTAGGATTTCCAACTTTGCTTAATTTCTTCAGGTCACGTCAGGTCATTAGAGTCATATCACTGCTTTTATCGACCCGAACATGATTCAATTTAGTATAATTCCCATAGGTGGTAAAATATTAAAAAATGGAAAGACATTCCTTTGGGAATATATGGCTTATGCTGCGTTAGTTTTATTTATATCATTACATGTTTACGAATCGACTATTTCTTATATTCCGACGTTTTCGGCTCTTTATTTGAATCTCTCAAGCGTATTCCTTAAATTGATCTCAAAACAGTGACACTGATATTGACCGAAAAATGTTTAGTATGCGTTGTGTTCAAAGTATACGGAAATAATAGCAATATTTTCCTATCTTTCTTGACGATTTAAGCTTTTTGTACAGCCCACGCTCACGTGATTGTGTGACTTCTCAAATACAGAGTATTATAAAAGACTAGCATTGGCCAATTTTTTTAGTGAAAAGGTGTGTACTAGAAGGTACTTGGAAGACACTGCCATCATTAGAAATAATTTAATATCTAACTTTTGAATGTCTGATAGAAAGTGACCGAACCACTCAACTTGGAGATCGATACAGTTTCTTGTTTTACCTCGGGCTTATAATGAGTGCTTTGTGCAATATCGAAGGATAGTTATAACTATATTTTATATCTTTAAACACCAAAGGAGATCAAACCAACACATTTAAGACTTCGCCCTTCCCTGTGTAACTACTGTGTACTGATATGAATTGATGGGGAAAATGATATGAGAAATAAACGTTGTTCGTACGTATTTTAATAGAACCGAGTATTTTATGATGGACCATTAACAAGGTGGAGCGCACATCAGACATCGGGTCAGCGAAGAAGCCTTCGTGTCCCCCCCCCTCCACAAGCGGACAACACCCTGGTCTGGAGAACCATTCCTATTTGGCCGATATTTAACATTTTCAATCTCTCTATATATAAATAGTAAAAGTGGAGTTTCATACTAAATTTCAACCCTGTAGGTTAACTCATTAGAAAGTTATCGTGTATTAGGATGACACAAATAAAGGTAGAAGAAATGTTTCGTCATCAATTGGTGGTAGCCATTCCACTATAGGCTAAGCTAATTAAGATTTGCAGTGGACTTATTTAAAAATCATTCTAAAGCCACAACCCTAGATTTAACAATCAATTCCATTATTATTACACTTTTTTATACTCGTATATCTTTTGTACAAGCATATAAATAAAAAATGCTTTATCTAGCGGCAAATCAGTAACAATTTAACTAGCGATTTAGTAGCAGACATAGAGTTTCACACACAATTTGAACTGTATAGGTGAACGCGTTGGACAATTATCGTGGTTACAGACAGAGAGAAATCGGATTTGGTTCATCACCAACTCGTGAGAGAGAATTCGCTAAACGCTCAGTCAAATTTTTCAGTCAGAAAGATTTTACTGATTTTTAATAAATCATGTATAAAATACGGATTACATACACATATATATATGAAATATTCTAGAAAAAAATCCTTGGAAGGTTTCTTGAGGATGGCATTGATCCACACTTCATCCTGTCTCTTTACTATTTAAGGAATTTCTTACACTAATTCGTTAGAAATATGCCTTCCTATAATTCCACTCACGTTTGTCTCTCCATTTAATCATTTACGATGAATTATTAAGCCGTTATTATTAACCAGTTAGCAGCCATTTCCATAGTAATTTTGAACTTAGTGTGTAATAATTAAGTTGAATACAAAGAATTAAAAGACAAAAACTATAGACAAGAGTGTAAAAATTGTCTATAGTTTTTGTATTTTAAATCTTTGTATAACGTAATGCCAGCTTTTTTGAAGAGGGAAGGGGATTGTTCTACGCCAATAGCATTTCAATTGAGCAAACTAAACGGTCCAAAAACACTTATAAATATTGATTGACCTCTCCGGGATTCGAACCCGCGACCTCTTGGTTAGAGAGCCGTACTCTTACCCCTATGCTACATCTTGTCATGCTTTGAGAATGCTAAGCATAAACACATAAATAACCTGGTATATTTAGTGCCAATATAACACATTCGTTTAGTAATTAGAGTTTTAGTTAATCTGGACATGTAGTTCTACTAATACTCAAACTGTAAAAATATGAAGATCTACACCAACCACATTATATTACAGGAAACATGTACTTCATCCACTTTATTTAAAATATTCACGTCAGGTGCAAAGATCGAGAGGGCATTGAAAGCTTTGATGCGTTGTATCTTAAATTATTTATAAGGTTAACCCACGCAAATTTTCCTTCGCCTTTATACCTACGCCAATAATTTGTAATATTATTGAGACTTTTAGCCTAATTAATTGATAAAAGGACTTGCTATCCACTCTGCTTGTTAAGTTAACTTAATTTTCTGTTTCGAACGTAACCGATCTTTGTTCTATTTGCTTTGAACAATATTTCAAAGTATTCTACGTCTATAGCTCTTTGGATTTAATGTACATTTCCAATTTATTCTATTCCATTATCTTTCTTGTAAACGTCTTTCTTTACGATGATGGTACAGATAGATAATTATCTTTTTCAATATTTTAAAAACTTTAATAGCACCAGGGTTAGGAAGTCAACAATTGCGAATTTCACAGTGTGTATAAATTTAGGTAAATAATTTATTGGATCAAGAACTAAAAAGAAGAATAATACTTGTATTATATCTATTTTCAATCGTAATATAGCTTAATTTTTGAAATATTCGATTCAATCGTTGTCAGTACGTTTTTACACTCAAGATCTCGCTGTTCTTGACTCCGACGTGTACGCGTATACTGAGGTTAGATTAGGTCGGTAGTTAAATAGTAAAATCTAACTAAATATCGAATAGTATAATCGAACTAAATGACCGAATAGTATAATCGAACTAAATGACCGAATAGTGCAATCGAACTAAATGACCGAATAGCATAACCTATCTAAATACCGAATAGTATAATCGAACTAAATGACCGAATAGCATACTCTAACTAAATCACTGAATAATATAATATTAATAAATTAACGAATAGTATAATCAAAATTTTACTATGAATAGTATTAAAAAGTGAAATAAATAATATACCACGTTGGTTGGTTACTCCACTCAAAAAAGCACAAAGAAAAAAAAAGACGGTTTATGTAACTTTACAAAGTTGATGCTTCAACCTATTATTATCTTCTGTACGTGTTTAACGATGATTACTACACGACTACCTACAAGGAATGTCATGTTCTCAACGTTTGGGGATGTTGTTCCTTTCACCTTAACTGCCTAACGCTTTTTTTATTAAGACACTACCAGAGCTTGTTAAATTATAATCTTTACCAGAAGTATGGTACGTATATTACTGAGTGACCTGCCAAGTTTATCAGAAGTAAATAAAATAAATAATTAGCTCAATAGAGTTATTTTATAAATAAGCACACCATGTTGAGGGTATAACATTGATTTTAGATCATAATCGTAAACAAATTTTTATTTTCTAATCCTTTTTGAAAAACTTAATACTTGTGTTGCCTATGATTAGTATAAAAGTATAAAAATATGAATATGAGTAAAATGTTGTGCATGTTTACAAAGCTCTATTTTGCTCTGCTTAGTCATGCTCACACGTGTTTGATAATATATTTCTGAAAGTACATAGTAATAATCTATGGCACAAGTAAAATAAGGAAATTAAAAAAACGGATTACTAAAATAAGATTTTATTACTAGCAGCTCTATGTTGCCCATAAAACCTATTTATAAAACTTTTTCAGACACAAGAGTGCTAAGATATTGTGTGCATTGGGAGAAACAAAACTCAAATTAAAGCTTTAACAGGGTAAAACGAAATAAGCTATTGTACCCAAAACCACTTTGTAGGCCTAAACCCTCTCAACCTTAGCGCCACCGATTCAGTAATTACTTTCAATGAAGGTGCCTCTGGAAAAGCCAAAGTTTTTGTCAGACGGAGTAGACTAATACCGGGGAAGTTTGTAATATAAAATTAAAACTTAAAATTAAAAAAGAGGATGGTGATTGTGAGGATTATGTTCTGGGAGGGTTTTAGTGTTTCGTATACCAGTTCTGACTTTAAACCATTTTCCCGAAATTGTTATTCTACATGTTAAGGAACAATTTCTTCTTCGGGGAATGAGTCTCACTTTATTGTTTTTATATACACGGTATCCATTCGTTGTTGGGTAAAACACTTTTTATGTTATTATCTTAGGAATAAGGCTTATAAAAAGTTTTTTTACTACACATTTTTACAATTTTTGTTTTAAAAAATATGTTTTTCCCTTAAAAGG
This sequence comes from Homalodisca vitripennis, assembly GCF_021130785.1. Taxonomy (NCBI): domain Eukaryota; kingdom Metazoa; phylum Arthropoda; class Insecta; order Hemiptera; family Cicadellidae; genus Homalodisca; species Homalodisca vitripennis. The sequence goes on from NC_060209.1 coordinate 21,979,320, forward strand.
ATTTTTTCCAAATAAACTGTATTATATGATTCCATTCAAAAACATTTATATAAAAATCACCAAAATTTAATTATTATAGTCAATAGGCTTTAAGAAACGTGTGCTTAAGTGACGTCGGGTATTACCATATAACAATCATTAGACGCATAACCGCAGCATACTCAACTTGACCTATTATTGAAGTTCTTATGACAAAACACACGTTGTCACACGTGTTGCCGGTCACATATGTGACATTTAGTTTGGGTAAATTGAAGGTGACCGAAAGAGAACATATTAAGTAAACATATTTTTATGTAGAATATTATTGGTGTTCTCCCTAAGTACGTTTCAGTAATATATCACATGCTTAACCACAAGTTAATATATAAAAAACCATCGGCTCGTTGAAATTAAATAAAGGTTCGAAGAAAATATTTGATGAAAATTGATTATGTGGGATAACATCGGCCCTTGATGAGATGTGAAATATGTGCTTGAGCAATGCGAAATGATGAATCGCAAAGATTATGGCAGAGTAATCTTGACTAGAGTTAATTAACTACAGATACGCCTTGACTTATTTTACTTGTCGACCAATTTCTTTAATAACAGATGTTTTAGGCCATGGGTACGGTACCCGTTTATTATACATTTTTACTAAATCTTTCAGTTTTTGAGTAAATTTCTTGGTTTTGCAATTTTATCATATATACCCACATTGATCGAACACGAATAATAAAATAGCATACGTTTCACCTGGAAGTTTCTATTTATAGTTTGGAAGTTTTAACTGTGTAAATAATTTGTATTCTTATTGTTTAGACTTTTTAAATTATATTATTAAACGAAATGACGTTTACCCGATTCGGGTTAGAAGAAATAAATACAGCCTGTCCCGGGTTTGTTGTATTCCTCGGACCCACACATACACACACTCTCTCGCCCTCTGAAGAGTCAATTTGCGGGTTGTTAATTTTTAGAACAATAGCCTCTTTCCCAGAGAGCGGTGTCAGCGGTGCTGAAGTGCTCTTCAGCTGTCCTCAGCAGCGCCAGCAGTCGTGCTGCACATTACTACACCTACTACAACCCATGGTGTACACGCAACTACAAAAACATCAAACCATTCAAGTTTATCCTTTTAGTGAACAATTCAACTTCATTTATCATAAGAGAAAGTATGTCGTGTTCTGTCAGTGTAAAACAATAGCCAGAAACTCTTTAAATCCTTAATTATATATTATATATAATAATAATAATAACATATTTATTTTTACAATAAAGCATTACAAGAATACATACTAATTACAATAGTACAAGCTTAGCCTAACTTAAACTAAATGCCAAATCTGACCAGTGCAATACTACCGAAAATACAAATATAACAATGGTATAAAAACACATAAAAAACCTTGAAGAGAAAATAAAGGTGAACATCCAAGGCCAAGCCTGTGTGGAAAGGCAATTTAAATTTAAAAACTTTTAAATAGGCTTAAACGGTAACACACTTATAAAACAATTTTATAATGAAAACAAAAGAAAAAATCCCAAATATTAAATAAATATGTTGAAATTTAAATTGCATTACTCATTATTTCGTTTGTCATTAACAAAGAGCCACTAGGCATACATACAAGGTGTCTTAAAACAATGAATAAAATCGTAATTAAAAATACAAAACAAGTAAGAATACATTGCAAACAAGGTTTAAAACATTCATACCATGTTTGTTTACCAATTCAATAAATCTTCCCTTGAAAATAAAAAAAGATTCTAATTAGTTTACAGAAATATAACAATTTTTACAGCATCTGATTTTCAAAGGAATTTTATTTAATAGATAAGGTGCTAAGTAATTATGAAGCTTTTTAAAAGCAGTACTATTATTGGTCTAGGTATTTACTTTTTTGGCATTTCTTAGTTTAGATTTGTATTCATTACTGTAATTGCAGCCCTGACTTCTTAGGAAAAAAAGTGTTAATAACTTTTAGATGTACAAGTGTCTTAGTGGAAGAACCTTATAGCAATCGAAAAGAGGAAGAGAAGGTTCGTATGGCTTTCTGCCATATGAACCATCATGGCTTGGTAAGATGGCTATTTGGCTCTAAACCGCAAATACCTCTTCTGAGCTGTGACGAGAGTTTTCAAATTTGAGTAATACGTCCCCCCAGCATACCTACTATGCACTAATGAAAAATATAAAGTTCTCAATACATGACTGTCACACAAATTTATTAAAAAAGGAACAGTCGAATAGTACTAGTCAATTTTGTTCTTAATTCGTGTAAATGTTGCTTCCAGGTTAACCCATTATCCCAGAAAACCCCTAAACACACATATACATATCTACATAAAATAGTTTACATTTTGCATGAAACTTAATTTCCACATATGCAATAATAAGTTCTATGATCTCAATGTCAAGCGTCAATTCATCATATCACTAAATAGGCTGACTCAATGTCTCTTTTGTTTGTCTGAAGGATATACATTTTCCTTTTCAGTATGATTACATATCTATCTGCCCACAGGACATGCGCTAAAGATTCTAAATTTTGTATGCATCACAGCAAAACCTCTTACGTGACACGTGGTGAAATGATCTCCTACTTTGTTGTAGTCTGTACATATACTGTCGTGATTTATCAACAGCAAACATTCCATACGTACTCTATTTCATATTACAGAAAATTAAGACAAACGTTTCCATGCCCTGTAACATTCTTAATTCCGAGCAAATTATGATTAAAGTTAAATCAATTATACATGTAAAGCTTGATAAAAATATTTCTAAAATTGTTTCGAATTGGATTATAAATAATAAAATTTAGACGTTTAATTATTTACAATCTCCTGAAAATGTCCCAACAGTAGTTTTTGTTTTTATGATTTTCAACTGACCTTAAATAGAAGTTTCCAAATTACAAAACTACAGCCAATCAAATAAACCGCCATTCATCATCAAGTTTACTTAAGCATTAGAAAATATTGGAAGATTTACAATAACTCCCATCAGTACACATTGTTGTTACCTGGTAAATTATTGCGGCAAGCCTTCAACATGTCAACAGAGGTCTAGCAGAAACACAGATACCAAAGACCACTGGTTGATATTCTTTGGTCACTGAAGAAGCATCTACTATATATTTTACTTGGATTATTGATTAGTAGAACGCCTATTATAAATGTGCAATCCAAATATACGTAAGAACTTTTATTGATATTTTTATTATTTGATCAATTACTATTAGGTTAAACCATATTTAAATTATTTTTTTAGAAAAAATTCCAAAATTAGGTTTTTGATTATTTATTTCTAAGGAAACCTATCCATTTGACTTTTATGCTTATGTGTTATAATTTATTTCAAAAGAGATAAAAATTTGACCTAATGTTACGATTGTATTAGTATTTAGTGTTAAAATAGGATGTATAGGTATGTTTCATGAGTTAAAACCGTCCTTATAAAGCACATAAACATTTTAGAAACTTCTATTCAGTTTATAAATATTAAAAAAAGGAACTAAAAAATTACCATAGAAAAGTGGATGAAGTAATTCAACCGTGAGAGGAATTGATGGTTCCTCACAGCTAGGTTTCCACCTCTGTAAGTAATTTTACCAGGCAAACTCTTCTCTATTACCCTTGGGGACTAGAAGGAAATTTTCCATTACTTGCATGAACTGTCTTTCCCTTGGCACACTGCAGCCTTTTGCGGGAAACACTCTTATCTTTAATAAAACTACAAGGTTGAATGTACCAATAATTTAAATTATTTTGTATATAAGTAAATAAAATAATGCGATCAAACATGTTTATTGAAATTCACAATTATTTATTCACTTTTCCATAATCTTACAGCGATTTCATATTGTCGATTTTATGAGAAGTCGATCCAAACTGAGGTAAAAATATCTCAGCATATACTAAAAATTTAATTATATTTATTTTAAATAACAAAAATTAAATATATAGTGTGCTCACAGAGTCATTTCACACTTTTAATTGTTCAATAGGTACAGTTGGTGGAATTTAGCTGTGCTCGTAGGGTCCTAATACTACCCTTTCAACAAATAAACGCTATCTGTGTGGCGGGTTGCGTTTACGTGCTAGCCGTTGAGATGAAGGTGCAACAATCTCTTTAACGACTTTAAACCACGATTTCGATATTCAGATTAGTATTGACAAATAAGTTATTTTTAGAAACACGTTAAACGACACTAAACAACTGAAAAACAAGGATAAGTCCTATTATTGCTATTATTTGGCATTTTATTATTATTTAATTCCACAAAAAATCAGCACTGTCACAAAATAGACTGAATCTAGTGAGTGTGATGAGTTATTCGGGCCAATACGATTCCTGAAAGAAGGGTTTTACCTATGAGTCACAGAAATGTTTTCGGGACGCAGCGCATAATGCTACCCCGCCACCCTTCCCGCCAATCACCACACACTCAAGGTCACGCGCGCAGCTAAAGTCCTCGAACTGTAACCTATTACTGATCGCAGCAGGTCTATGAAACAGATGTAAATTTCAAAAGTTCTTCAAAAGTTTAGTTTTCATTAGTTGAGTTACCCGTTGTTGTCGTATAGTAATTTGTGGCTAACATGTTTATGAACACATCATCATGGCAACTTTGCAAAGAAATATTCCGTGTATTTTGTGTAAACTTACTTTTGGATATCATTGCAAAGTGAGTATAGTCGAGTGTTGCATGAAAATCCGTGTTACTGTCCCAGAATATGGGATAAGTAGTTTAACGTGATCATGTAGGATTACAGGAGATGAAACCGTCAAAAATATTCAAAGCAGTTTTGTAAGAAGTCCACAAATGTCTGTTTGGAATCATGAACATGAGGTGGATGTCCCTAAGTCTAAAGTTATAAAGTTTTGAACAAAATACTTCAATTTAATGGTTAAAAACGTAACATATATCTTTTTTTGGTGACTAATTAAAAACGTATGACTTTGCTGTTTTTATTTTGTATGAAAATAGACTGGTTTAAAATTTTATAAACCAAGCTGGTTTTAGTGACGAAGCTACTTTTCATCATCAAGTGTATCGTCATCACGTTCATATATTGAACATTTAAAGCAAAAAATCTAAGTTACACCAGAATCTAAAAAAAAAAATGTTTGATAAGATTAAATTCACTTGGACGTTTGCAGGCACTTCATATAGTGCTCATGTTGAGCTCTGATGTACTAAAGTAAAACTCTTGAAATCACTCTTTAATCCTATGTTAACTTCACTCTTGAGCTGTATATAATTTTTCAAATACATTTATTTGAAAGTGTACATGACTTTGAGGGCACACTGAATTACTGTCATTCATTTTCTTAATGTAATATACGGCATACAATGAAATATAACCAGAATTAGTTCTGGAGAGACTATTGCATGCTCTAATACACTTTAATATTCATTAATTACGTAATTAACTATTATATTATTGATCAAACGGAATGTATGGTTTGCATTTCATTGGATTACCCTTATAAGACATTCCAACAGTGGAATGGCGATAAGTCCAACAGCTCGGTAAATAGTAATTTTCATCACACTTGGTTTGTTCTGAACAAAACAAAACCTGACGCACAAACCGGAAGGTCCCTCAATCATGTTTGATTGGACGCCAATTATTCATGAGTTACTTCAAGCGTGTTCTGCCGGTCGGATGAATAACGACGTACAACAGAAGTATTAAATTTTAATACCCAATCCCAACTGGAACCAATTTCATCGCTTTATCCTGTCTTTTGTTTCTTACAAATATGAATGATGACTGCTTGTATTTTAAAGTCTATTTATTATTGATTTGATATATTATTTGTCGCAACATCGCTTTTCGTGTACGACTAAATGGTTTCGGCCTCCTGTGACATAGTAGGCAAGTGAATTTAAACGGTCTTAAGTAGGCATTTTTTAACCGAAGTAGGCATCTCGGTCCTATGTAAGTATATTTTTTGACGTGACAACGTCTTAAATTAGGTTGCGGCTCTTAGTCACTCATGAAAAAGTGTAACGCCCGGTAACGTTACGATGCCCGTCCAGTGGGTCCGCCGCACGGGATCCGCACGGGATAAAGCAGATAACTGTGGGTCCGCCGCACGGGATAAAGCAGATAACTATGTTTATTCGTGAAAATGTGGAGTGCTTAGATTCGTCATTTACAACAACTACAACAATAAAGGTAAATAATTGTACACTGATATTTCATTATCGTAAACTATGATTGATTGATTAATTGTTAGATTGACACAAAAGTTGAGAAACTGAGTTTATAGGTTATGTCGTACTATTGACAAATGTTGATAGTGTTAAGTAAATTATTAGTTTAAATCACTCTGCAATCAATCGTAATTCAGTCGATTGAGAAGAAACAGCGCGTATTGCTAGTCAAACATTTAAAATAACAAATTATAACCTCTAACCTGTCATAACAGTGCGACCCAAACAAACGAACTAAACCGACCAATCACCACGCGCGGAGTTAGAATTTAACTGTGTTTAGCAAGAAATTCAAATTCCAATTTTAGTAAATGTTTTATTCAACTTTACCATTTACAATAACAAATTTTAATTAATTTCAAATTATGTACAATGTTTTAGTAAACAAAATATATTTCTATAGTTAAAATTTGTGCAATTCTTATTTTCATTCAATTCCTTGTTCCTATTGTGCAATTTAATAATATTCATATCAATAAATATTCTACCGAGAAAAAGACGTTGTCACGTAAAATCTTCGCCCGTAAAACCGACTTTACAGGCAACCATAATTTTTTTTCTTCGTCAGAACAACGAGGCAAACTCTACTATGGTACTGGATTATATCTTGGACATGAAATATATGACAAGTACTGGAAATATACGCTTTTTGACCAAAGTAAGTTTCCGAGACCTGTGTGATCTGAGATTTGTGTTTTCTTGATCGGGATTACAAGGCAGATTCAGCTGTAACGGTATGTATATAATTAATTAGAACCAGAAATGCTCCAACACGTGCCAAACATGATATAATAATTAAGTTAAACTCTGATACCATTTACCATGAACTTAATAATATCTACCTGATGTATGCCTACTTGCGTTTTAAAATGTTTGTAGGACTCCCATCATATTACATCATAATTGCTTTTTATAAGGCCTTCGGTTATAAAAATTGCGTGCGAAGCCGCGGGTAACAGCTAGTACAAGTATGTAATGACGTTTATGAGGTGTAAAAGCAACGGCTAACTCGACATCGAATCTATATTCGAGATGTTTCAGACTCCGAAAGTGTGTTCCATATAGAGTGAAGTGGCAATTCAGAGCGCTTCGGTTTCAGACCGGAGATTGTGGATACAGTTCATCGCTGGATGGGAAATGGCAATGTCCCAAAACAACGCAGAATTGTTTTGAAGTTTGTCTCTTCAATGCAATACTTGGGAATTTCTAAAAGTACAAGTCGTCTCTGCGTTACGAATCTTGTCTTAAATAAATAAGCCAATAAATTATTAAAATGTTTTAAAATGTCACTTAACCAGATTTGTTTTACATTCATTATCCATTACCATAGAATATTACTAAACGCTTGATTTAATTTTAGCCAAGTAACATTACAGCTGCAACTAACCAAATCAATTTTATCTACGTAATTCCGATTCAATCCTATGTTATAGATTTTTTAATGACAGATCTTCATTTCCACATCCTCATAGTACTGTTGGACATACACCGATTTCATTACCGACACATCTGTGTTAAATGAAGAGGGTGCCAATGAAGTTTTAGGACGACTTCATAACTTTTAAACGACAAGAGATTTTGTCGTTTTTGGTTGTCACAACCAAATTTGGCATACTCTTACGTGTAGGCTACTTTTCCGTTCACATGGTGATCGGATGTGATCTTTGGAAGGACAGCCCGTCGAGGTTAAAAATATCTTTAATGAGCCCATGTTGAGTTGTACATCAATTTAAAGGTATTGTTAAATTAAAATCAAGGCCGCAAACCGAACTCCAAAACGTTGATTCAGTTGGAAGTAATTACTGTTTAAAGGTGTTTAATTGTTTAATACATGCCAAATGACCGGGGCCGAACATTTTGAACACCTACTTTGAAATTAATTCACTCAAATAAGTATTACCTTCAACTTGTAACAGGTACAGTATTAGTTCTTTCTTGTGTACAATGTATTAAACATTTTTAAAACTTAAAGATCAGTTTCTTCCGATTGGAGCAACCTTTTGTAATCTGGTTTGCGGCATTTTTCAGTTCAGTACAGTTTTGAAATGATGTACAACTCAACGTAGGCTGCCATGAAAGAATTTCATCTTACTCCCGACGAGCTGTCCCCCAAAGTTGACATCCGATCACCATGTACCCAGAAAAGGAGTTTACTATTACCGTTAACGCCATGCCAATTTTGTTGTTAAACATCTTGTCGTTTTGAAGTCGTCCTAAGACTCCATTGTCACCATGTATAAGTAAACTGCCTTTGTTAAAGACCTTTATAGCAACAGAAAATGTGTTTTATGAAGTGTGCTTGATGGCAACTCTGCATGAAGTCATCGTTAACCAAGAGCTAGTCAGTGAGAAGGGGTGGTGTGTTAATGTGAACACATCATCGTCCTTAAAACCAATTTTAGTTTCCCGGTTTTCTGAGTAGAATGTAATCACGCTGTTGGGGATGTTTCTGAATTTCCAACAGTAACTATGGTTCTGCTTCAGACCCAATATTCTCGTCACCGATGAATTAGTTCCAGATCTCGGATGTCTGGATGATATAAAAACTTGTTTATTAAGGAAGTACTAGGGCTAACATAATATTGAATTACTTTTAATGACAACAGCAAAATGTTTTTCCTGTTTTAGGTCGCGTGGTAAGGAAAAATTGTTTCCCATAAAATGGAAAGGTTTATATAGTCGGTGTTTCTCTCATATCAAGCACAGAGTGTATGAACCCACCTTTCAGTAAGGATCAAGTTTCCACTCTGATTTATGGTTTTTTTTGTAACTCGCACCTAACCGCAGTATAATATTCTACTCAAGTTTTTATTTCCCAGATGTGCTGCTTCCATCATTTTCCAATTTTTACATTGGCATGGTAGAATTTCATCCTGAATAAGACAATAGATGCAAGTTTGGGAAACGTTCTGTTCAGTTCTTGAAGCACGTTATGCCGTAAAATATCCGTAATACTTGCATCCTTGCAAATCATCTATCGCACTTGATTATCTTCAGACCAATAATTGGCGATTCCGATAGAAACAGATTGACAATGCTAGATCCAATCAGCAGGTTAATTGACTGTCTACTCGGAATGTAATCAGCTGTACTGACGGATGTCCATCACTCCATCCGATAACACACAATATCCTTGGCAGAACGAGTTCGTATTCAGGCCTTAGGTGTTTGCCGCTAACGCATGATTGCAAAATAATTGCATTCTGTTTCGAGGACTGTTTGAGAATCCCAAAAACTAACAAAGACCTGAAATATGTATCCTTTGAATGTTGCAAAGAACGTACAATGATCAAAACTATTCACTCAGATTTATTTTCTTCACATATAAATGTACCTTTTTATTAAAATCAAAACGGCGGCGTTAAAATCAAGGATATTTATGAGCTGTAATTGACAATATTAGAAAGTTTTCTTTTTTGTAAGACATATGTACAACAAATAATATTACAGTTACGACAGGTTATTTCCGTCGACGAACTCATGTTTGAAATTTTACATAATGTATGTATCCGAAACCTACAAAGAATCATAATATGTACGTTCATGTTTAGTTTCATCAAAATCATATTTACTATAAATCCATTCAATATTTATTAGTAGCTGTTTCCCGCGGCTTCGCTCGCTTTTCGTAAGCTTTGCACGTGTATGAGCACTTCTGGTTCAAATGAATTATATTTACAACGCCGATGTGGAGTTTGCCTTTTTCCCACGATTAAGAAAATATTTAAAAAGCCATTGTACATCTACATGTTCTATATTATAACGTGGTATAACACCCACGCTTTAAGTTCAACCAGAAATTAATTTTAATATACATAATAACTTAGCACCTTCAAATAGTGTTTGGCGATTTAATATACGTAACTGTCTCGTAGTTGCAGTTTATAATGTGCAGACGGTTAAACATTTTATCATTTGCAGTGCAACCTGGTGGAGAGTTATCAATAGGAATAGCAAATAAACCTTCTCCGTGGGAAAATACACATACATAAAATTTTTCATCATCATCGGTGAAATAGTTCCTGAGTCTTTAAAGGACACACAGACAAACATTCATTTTTATGTATATATATTCCTGATCAAATTGGCCAATAATATATCTACAGTGAGACTGGAAACTGCGCAGAGAATAAAGTGTATAACATTTATAATAGTGGACATTATATTTTAAAGAGGACTCAATGGGTTTCAAATTAAGCTCTTCACAATTCAAATAAAAATTCTAAGGATAGTCTATCTTCAGGAATCTATATTGAAGCACTAGACCTTCACAATACTTTCACGAAAATTCACTATTTTTGTAATATTACATCAAGTTGTTTTATTAACTACTTTATAATAAGTAGTTTGTACGAAAATTCTGTTCCTCCAAGTAAAAGAATAAGTCCATACCAGTCCTTGAGCACACCATCTCGTAACTGAATCTGAAGGTGAAACTCGTTTGGGAACATTCGAATGGAGCTTGCGCGTATTGGGAAATCCTAATTATAATACGTTTTATCAGAAACAGTTAGTATCCACGCATCTGAAAAATACCTCCAAAAATACTATCTTTCCAAATAACTTGCAAGTCGCAGGTCGTTTAGTAACGCGATAAGTATTTTTCTCAGCTGCTTTGCATGTTTTTGGAGACGCGGAATTCAAATTTAAAGTTCGCTGCTTTGTAGACTGAGTTTACAACGTGTTTAAAATGTGACAAACATTTGAGAACACTAAAGCAAGGCCCAAAGTTAGTCATTAAAACTAAAAATTCCACGTGTTTTTAACATATAATATAATAATATACCTGCCGTAATGTGGTTATTATATTTAGGCACCCACTAGGAGTTCTCCATGGCTGTTCAAGCGATTTATTATTGAATAACACGTACGGTACGTACGTGTGAACCCCTATGCTTAGTTTATCACAGTTAAAAATCTGTTATCCATCTGTTGAGATCATAAGAAAGGCGAGTTTCGACTTTCAACTTTTTAGAACATAGAGTTGTTTGAAAAAATATAGGTTTTTTCTAGGGGCTGTAACCCCAATCCATCTTAAGCTTCATTGGTTTTAGGATCATTCAGGTACTACTTTAAACTAAGTTATTAAATAAATTTTGAATTGAGATCATTTCATAATAAATAAAGTTTTTCGCATACGAAGGATAATACATATTAACAGACTAATAAATATGTCATACAATATGTATTGTGCTCACGAGTATTGCACGAACATTCTGGTACATCAAATGCTAACATGTGGGAACGGAATTGCTTGTCGCATCCGTTCCTGTCGGCGACAAGGGACAAGGGAGACACACATTCAGTCAGACGTTGTCGTCATGTCGTCTCTACACATTGAATATCTCAGGCTCTACCTCGTCTGGCTCTGACTCATCTGTGAAGACTAGCTTTGTTTACTGTTTGTTTAGTACGGACTGAAGGTCAGTCAGAATATGAACTTTTACACTCGGACCTAGCACACTCATATAAGTATATGATCATTTCCATTATTTTATACCTATTAAAATTTGTATTTTATACTTAAGATATGTACAATGGGTCGATAGAAACATTTGTATAATTTATTACCACATCAATTTAATTACAAATTATTATTACCAATAACGCAGTGTAGCGAATACGACTGCTCTACCTCGTTCTGGCTCTACCTCTTTCTGGCTCTGACTCATCTGTGAAGACTAGCTTTGTTTACTGTTTGTGTAGTACGGACAGAAGGTCAGTCAGAATATGAGCTTTTACACTCGGACCTAGCACACTCAGATAAGTATGTAAAGCTCTACAGATCTAAAAGTGCTAATTTTTTGAGTAATAAAACCATTTTTTATACAAATAAATGACATATTTTATTAGCATCATTGATGGTTTCAACCTGAAAACTGTATATTAAAGTATTTAACCCCACTTTTATTATGTTATCCCTGAAAGAAAGGACTACGTAGTCGATCCAGATGTTTAGATGAAAATTTATCAATTTATGTAGTAGAAGTACCCCATATACAGAGAACTACAAAATTGAAAACATTAGCTATTCAAGACTTCATAAAATAAAGAGTCAATTTCTTATAGAAAATATGATGTCATAACGGCTATTTCTGTTGAATGAAAAGTAATTAAATTTTTAAACGTAGTACAGTGATATATTTGTTTTTAAACAGGTACGTTTTAATTATTATAAAAATTAAATTAGTACTTCGTTAAAATCGTCAAAACATATATCAAAACAATGATAAATATCAATTTGAATTATTGTATGCAACTAACATCATATCAATTCATTTTTAGTTCTAAAGAATTTTTCTTAAGGTCTACTATATCCATATAAATATTTTAGAAGGAGTTTGCAGATTAAAATTTATCATTCCTTCAGCTTTGAATATAATGTACAATAATAACCTAGGGAGGTTTCGCCAAGTTTATTATATTATTTATTGACATTTGAATACTACGTAAAGTAATAATGAATATATTATTTACTCACCTTTGAATAATCTGTAAAATAATAACCTAAGGTAGTAAACGCATATCAAGACATGTTTTAATGGTATAAAGTCTTGCCATCAACTAAAAATCTATTTTCTATTATTTTGGAAAAATAATATGTCAGTCCTTCAAACCATTCCTCTTGGTCCAAGGAGGAGACGTACTGATTTTAGGGTCAAAAGGTCAAAGGGCAGTGCGTATGTACGCCCTTCTTCTCGCCTGCACGATAACTCTCGATAGATAGGTCCTAGACACTTGAAACTTGGTTCACGACACAGTACATACTATTGTGTAGTGTAATCAATGTAATTTATTTTCTGTACATTATTAACTGTATTAAATTTTGTATAAAATTATATTTATTGAAGTAAATTATTTAAATACAACAACACTAACTCATATTTTCATGACTGTTTATTACTTATGAACATTTGTAATAAAGCTTACACGTAGTGAATGTCTTTCAAAGATGCGAAAGCCTCATTAAAATTTCTAATGTAAGCATGGCGCTTACTCGTTAAAATATTGGAGTTTATTATCCTTTAAGCCGGAGTACTTCGCTTGTCCGTGTCTTCGTTTCTTTGTTTCACCGCCCCCCCCCCCCCCCCCCCCCACCTTCACATCTAATAACAGTTTTCTCCGCATCGTTTCTCTCTTTGTATAAATTTTTACTGTACATGATTTTTGTTATTGGAAAGGAAATAGAACATTCGATCTTCTAACCGCAAAGTTTAGTTTCGTTATTTAGTAGCATTGAATCGGTTATGATTCTTTGTTTAAAGTCTGTTGTTGATGATGGAAGGTTTGAAAGGATAACAGGATTTCGGACATTTACCGTGTTAGTATCCCACTTTCATCCGTGCCGGTGTGATGTGTGATTTTGTTTCTCGTACTTGTGACTTGAGGTCGGGACTTGCATTCTCTGCAATAACAACGCCTGGACTAGACTCCAAGCAGTTTTTAGGTATGTTTGAACCCTCTTCTATCCCTTCTTCTCTTCTTTCTATTCTTTATTTTTTTATGTACTAATACCTCCCTCCACCTGACGAAGAGGATAGATTCCAATCCGCGAAACGTTGTATTATACCTTATGTAACCATAACGATGGCGAATGTCCGATTATGATTATTGAAATGAATACATGAAGTCGATATATCATTAGAAAAATATTTTCTCTGTTTTAATCGAAGTTAGTTAAAAATGAGTTAAACTATTTTATGCCTTGAACTAAAAAAACAACTCAACTCAGAGCTGCACTAATATTGTGTTAGACAATATTCTGGGGCCAATAGTTCAATGTGACTTATTCATGATGGAGCATTGATCCCATCGCTTGACTCGGCAACAACTCTACCCGTTAGATGAGGAGCAACTTAAGTGATTGAATCTAAAGGAATATCACTTAGGTACTGCCAACATACCATTACTTAGAATAATCATGTTATTGTAAGGAATCAAATTGTGTGTTAAAACTTGTAACGATAAGGAGCTGGTGTTTGGATAATTATTCTATGTTTAAGGTTCTTATATACTGAATTTGACAGTTTGTTTCTGAGTGCTGTGATTTTTATTTTTAAGTAGGGTGAATGCACGAAGTGGAAATCCTCTAAAAGTGCTTATATTTGAATACTCTAAACATGAAAACCCTAGAAACGTAGGTCTATAATACCATTTTACATCTCTGATCAATACTATAATATAAAACAATCATGGTTAAAAACAGTCAATTCGTTCAACATTTGATTAAAACATCTCTTGCGCGTATGTAGCGACATTGATATACATTTATAAATGTAGTTATTATATTTTGTAAGGATAAAATTAAGGTGATATACAACACCAGTTGAATTATTCTCTTTATTATAAAATTATCTAAAACGGGAAAACGTAAAAATGTCTGTGATGTTAAAATGGAAATTAAAACGATACAACACACACGTTTTTTTTATAATCGTGACTATTGCAGTAACCCTCACGACGTGACTTTCCACATCTTCACCGGTCACGAAACGGAGACAACTAAAACACGTTTAATCTCTTATAGTTGTGTGAAATTTGTGTGAATCTCTCTGGTATGAACTGATTAGACAGATTTTACTGTAAATGAAATATTATCTTAGGAAGTTATTTAATTTAATTATACAGTTAATTAATTATTTAATCTTATACAGTTTAATTTGTTATTAATTAAAATTATTTTAAAATTTTAATCCACCAATCTCGATGATTACAACACCACCAAAAAGATTTTTACTGATATATTGATTTTTCTTATGTGCTTTCAATCATACAAAAATTGGGTGGTGGTAAGTTTAACCTTTTAATTCTTGCACATTCCGACTGCATGAAATCCTTTAATTAACATATCACTAACGTTGTATGGATTATTCTTTAAAGCAATTTTCCTTTAACATTGCATTTTAATATCAAAGCCGTATATGAAACCCACAATTAAATTGACTCTGTCGGAAAAAATATAGTATTTTCCTGATGTTACAATAATGCCTGATACGCATAAATAATCCAAGCCCAAGGACAGCTTTCGACGTTAAAACTGCTCTATAAGAGAATGTAAGTTGCATACGGTTTGGCAAGATAATACCAAACCCATATATAAAACCACAATCAAATTGGCTCTGTCGGAAAAAAAATATTTGGCTTTTGTTACAAATAATGCATGACACGAATAAATAATCCAAGCCCAAGGACGGCTTTTGTTGGCGTAACCGCTCTAGTAGAGATTACGTTGCTTACAGTTTGCAACATAATCGTTAACTAATTGAACATACGTTGCAATCGAGAACATTATTTTATATATAGTTAGAATTTAATTAGTTTTTAGCACCAACTTTCAACCGAAAAAGAAACAACCTTAAAGCCATATGATATAAAAAAGCTGTTAGTCAACAGTTAAGTTTCAGATATATAGCTTATTAACTTAACTTTTACTTTTTAATAGTCTCGATTCATGCTATTTTAAGTTTTGGAAAATAAAACGTACAAATGGCTTGTTCAATTCGGGTTAGAAGTAAGGAGGAAAGTTTGGCCAATGTTTTCCAGCGTAAGAAAGGATATAGCTTAAAATAAATTAATAATTATTCGTTGAGAAGTAAAAAATTATGTACCAGTAGTTATTGTTGAAACATTTTGCAAATGTGTTTTAAAGTTTTTATGGAAACACTTTAATTCATTAAATTAGTCTTAATAATTAGTTTCCCAACCATACAAATGCAGTCACCCAATGTGAATTACCAGGTAGTATGAAATAGATGCTGTTTTTAATTATATAATATAAAAAAAATTAAATAAAATAATATTTTTTCTAAAAATCTGTTCAATATGGAAAATATTAGCTCTTTAGGATTTTTTTATTCAAGATACAGTTCATTACTCTTCCTCAAAATGTAATTTGTTTCTATGTAGTTGTGATTAAGTTTATTATTTTTAATCAGATCTGATGGAATATTACTTGATGTTTCATTACCATCAAATACGAGGCACCGAAGGTACTGGTGGCGAGAGAAAAGAAGAGACCTGGCCCGTGCCGGCGCACAGCTGTGTACTAGTGTGTTGCCGCGCGGTAATTTCAGGCGCTTCGCCCCACAGCCAACCCTGCGAATTGTTTATCCTAGCAATGGAGTTATTTGTTTTCAGTAATGTGGCATTCCTGCAGAGTGTGACTCATCTTAAATGTTACATTTTATATACATAAAAGCACTACATTTACATTAGTAATTGTTATCTTAAAAATACAAAAATCTTAAATTTCAGCAATTCATTCCTTTAATTATTGTTTGTTACAACCACTGTAGAGCCTAATTATTAGAATTTATTACAAACATAAATTTTGCTCAATTTTAATTGATCAAAACAGTACCGTCATTTAAATTATCTTATAAAATATAACAATTAGGCCGCAAATCAATCAAAACAGTGAAACAATAATGGAATTACGAAACAAGGCGCGGCAACATACTAGTAGTAGCGCCTGCAATTTTCAGATAGGCCAGAATCCAGGTCTCTTCTTTTCTCTCGCCATCAGTACTGCTGCAGCTATCTATTGTGTGATATCCGGAAACATTATTTTCTCATTTTTATGAAGGAAACAATATATTTTCCGGACATTTCCTATCATTCAGTTACACAAAAAATCGGTAACACTGCGTTTGAGATCTGTAATATGATATTTTCCCCAGGTGAATAACTAACCTAACACATAACCAAGTAATATTATAATTTAAACTAAATTATACTAAAATTAATAATACTTTGCTACAGTAAACATTAAAATTGAATGATTCCTTATTTGTTACAAGTATGTTATTTATATAACAGTAATGCTACAATTGTTCATTTTGAAAGTTGCTCCCAGTCGTTCCTTTTTTTGTATACATAATTGTAATTTTGCATCTTTGTTGATTATTCTATTTTCTAGCAAGGTAATAAGTCCATTAAACAATGAGACTTATTACACTCGGCTAAAGAAACGTATCTCTCCTTACGCTTTCCTTAACGAATTCATTAAAGTGCGATATTAATCTTGAGGAAGAAGCAGAGCATTTAACAATTACACGCCAAAGATCTTCTCTGTGTTGTTTGTAGTCAGTAATATCACTTGGCAGGTTTGGTTCATTTAAAAAGGAAAATTTTCTTTCACATAGAAACGTGAGCAGATGCAGAAAGCACAAGTTTGTGTTGCTCAACGTGACGCACCTAAAAGCCAGCGTTTCAGTTGTCGAGACGCCAAGGATTCTAAATATGTGCAATGTAAAAGAAGTTTTTTTTTGCCTAGTGATCGCTAAAATCATAAACATATTATGACTACTGCAAACTAACTAGTAAACATTTTGTAACTTTTTGGCTGTTAAAAAACCTTTATTTCAAATCCTCCCAAAATATTCTATATCCTCCCAAATTGTTTGCCAATGGCTCAACTTGGCATCAATACCATCATAGACGGCGCGCTGCGCTGACCTATCAACGTTGATGGCAAACTTTCTGATTTTGCAATAATATATACAAGTATTTATACGCAGAAATACATGACTTTTCAGTGTTTACCTTGTTTTTCTCTTTGATAATGGCCAAGGTAGGTAGTTTGGCTCACCACTTCAACAAAGTTTGTGAGCAACACTAAACTTTATAACGAGTAGATGGGTCTGATTCATGGCTCAACTTTGATACATGGTTCTGATTAATTGGATTGCAAATTCTTTTTCAATGCTTCAATACTGGGAGTGGCCTGCGTGCAGTAATAATCTAACCGTTTTTCTGCCTCTAAACTAGAAGCGATTTAAGTGGCCAATCGTTTGCATTCCATGGCATTTAAATAACGAGCAAATTTAATATGTTGCACTGAACTTAACATGAACTTAAATAAAAATTAATAGAAATATGTGTTTATTAATTAAACCACTATAATAATGTACAGCCTAAAATATATTATACGAAAATGCCTACTAGTAATTCGTTAATAACAGTAAACATGACCCTAACTCCTCACTAAAAGCACAACTCCACGTGGTTTAAATATCCGCTGACTATTCCAAAATTTACTACATATTTTCACTATTACACATTTCAAGTACTTGATATAGTCCTCAGCTACACACAAGGCGTTTAAATACAAAAGAACTGAAAATCATCAAACTGCAACAAGCAGCAAAATAGAGTTTTAAACCCACACTACTTAACTCATTGTGTATTTTACATCAGTTGTGGAATAATCAAGGTATATCAATTATATTTTATTTACATCGTATATATTTATGTATTTATTTAATTATTATTAATACAATTTCATTTTAGTATAAGTTGGAGGGCATTTAGTAGTGTAAGTTCTTTTTATTTAATAGTTTAATATGTCGCCACTTTTCAGAAACATTTTTAAAACCATCATATAATAAAGGAAAATATCTAAAGTACAAGCTATATTATGAAGTCAATAATGGCACTAACATATAGTATTGACATCAATAAATGAAACACCGTTACTTTTGCCTAACATAGAGGAAGGAAAATATTGATTTGTTAGGTTCAGGGGGGTAGTACACCTTTCCGCTTGCATTTACAAATTTATTTCTTGTGCAACTACTGATATACCTACTCATATGAAATTTTGTGGGTAAGTTAGATATATACATCAGTTTATTTTAAAATTATTTTTAATAAAATATTTTTTTCTATTACTGAGTTATAAATTTTTTTGTTTTTTTTTACGTAGCTTACTTATTAACATAATTGTAACGCTCAAATTAAAGTTTCACACATAAATTTGGTATCATTCTGTTTGTTAGACCTAGGGCTATGGCATGAACTAAGGATATTGGTCTAATGTTAAAATAAATAATAAAAAAATATATAAATTACAAAATAAACATAATTTATTAAAAAAAAACATTTATTTACCTTAATAAATTGAGTTACATTGATTCATTTCTGGTAATCCTAGTTCATGCTATAGCTAATGATGTTATAAACATCCCCTGAAAATTTGGTAAGGATATCTTGAATACTTTTTGAGAAATCATGTAAATAGTAGGCAAAAAAGTAACTTTCGGAAAACCACCGTTAAAGTTAAACTATTAAAAATGATGTTTTATCTTACATTAAAAAGACCCTGATGCATATGTTACACCTTCTACTTCTTAAAATCTCCATTGCTTGTCTAGTCTCAATCTCCTTCTGGCTCTTCTGGCTTCCAAACTTTGATTTTCAACTTTCTTTAGCAATGCGCGCACACGGGTCTCCTCAAAATTTCTCAACAATTCTTCACAGAAAGTTCCCGGAGTCATGGATAAATGAGTAAGAACCTTTAACCTACCTAAATGCCCTTCATTATAAATCAAAGATGCTTCATGTGCTGCAATATTTAAAACTGTTCTTCCAGCAAAACCTTTTTTTAGGGCAGATGTTCCAAAGCACATTGTTGTATGACTCGTTAGCGTTTTGGGTCTTTCCTTTTAAACATCTTCTTAAAAGTTCAGGCTTTGTCAGATCTACGAATATTGGTTTAATGGAATCCATTATAGGGTATGGTATTGTGTTTTTATGTTTAAAAGTTGTTATTGAGTCATTATATATAGCCTGCTGGTACTTACACCAAGATTCTGGGCCAGTCGGATAAAAATGGTGAAGTGGTTTCTCATCCGAACTGACCTTGTGGTTCCATACTGCCCAAGCAGCCTTTCTCATTGATACCAAGTCATTGGGATTGGCTCTAATAGCATTACCAAAGTACACACCTAGTTGGTCAATCACAGAGTCTGTCAATCTATTTTCTGATTACTTGACACTGAAAACGTAAATGTTGACACTAATCTTCACTCAAGTAATGTAACCATAGGCCTGTAAAATAGAAATAAGAAAACAAATCACAGATTGTAAAGCAAAACACTACCTACTATCAATGAATACTGTATGAAAACGAAATCTAAAAACAAGAGGAGTGTACAAGATTTGGATTTTGTACAAAAAGCTTCATGTATTGATTTCGTTTTTTTTGTCACAATTCAGCTAAAAATCAAGATATCGTCATAATTTTTTTACTGTATTGATCAGAACAAACTAGTAAACAATTATAATGAAAAAAATAAATAATGAAATTTTTGACATTTAACGGTGTACTACCCCCCTTCAGTATTATCGGTGATTTTAAAGTTTCAGATATTGGCTTGTTCTTGTTTTATCTTCCTAATAACATTCTGATGTAATCTTATTTTCATGGTTTGAGTTTTTTATGCTAGTTAAAGAGAAATACTGTTTAAAACCATGTACACTATATCGCTCTGATAAAACTTTTACTGTCGGACATTAGCTATATGAATAATAACGTTTCACCAATAGGCCTACAGGTAACATTTCTTCCTTAGAGACATTTGAATGCGCTAGTGTATGAACCACAATTTTAGATATAAAAATTTATATCTAAGTGATTATTAATTTTTTGTAGTACTCATTGCACAATAAATATTCAATAACATAATTTTTCATATTCAACATCAAGATGTTTTGAAAAAATTAAATTTGTTGTTTCAATTTAGATTTTTCATAGTACTTGGATTTCTCATAAATGGTGGTCTGATAAATGGTTTTGAAAGCCCCATTGAAATATAGGTAGTTTTTAAAATTTGTGGGCAGTTTTTCTATCCAATGACATTTTCAATAAAAATGAAAATTATATATTATTAACCATAATGTATTGATATTAAAAACATAATAATCTTGAATTTTAAGTTTTAGAATAAGTTGTTTTTATTTATAATACATTAACTACACTAACACTCCATTAACTACTCTTAACTTGAAAGTCTTTTCATATAATTTTTAAAATGAAGGTCATCTAAACATTTATTTATTAGATACATACATTCACGCCCATGTATATAAATACCGAATATTGAAGAATAATACATAAGAACATAATAAATGTATAATGCAGTATATATTGTGAAAATGAATATTATACAAATGTCCTGGTACATCAAATGCTAACATGTGGGAACGGAATTGCTTGTCGCATCCGTTCCTGTCGCCGACACAAGGGAGACACACATTCAGTCAGACGTTGTCGTCATGTCGTCTCTACACATTGAATATCTCAGGCTCTACCTCGTTCTGGCTCTGACTCATCTGTGAAGACTAGCTTTGTTTACTGTTTGTTTAGTAAGGACTGAAGGTCAGTAAGAATATGAGCTTTTACACTCGGACCTAGCACACTCAGATAAGTATATGATCATTTGCATTTTATACCTAGTAAAATTTGTATTTTATACTTAAGAGATGTACAATGGGTCGATAGAAACATTTGTATAATTTATTACCATATAAATTTAATTACAAATTATTATTGCCAATAACGCAGTGTAGCGGATACGACGGTTACCGCTAAATACAGTAACTGAGTCAAGCAACGTCGAGCGTGGCTGCTGCTCATCCAAGGATGAGTGACCGCTTAGCGATTGTGTCCTTGCAATCAGTTCGCCTGCCCAGGACGTTGATGGTGATTCGGAAGTCACAGTAAAGCCGTTTCTTCCTAGGTTGTGTCACAGAGAGCTTCGTAGTCCTAACTTCGCATGGTTATAAAATAAGACATCTTCACTTTACTTTACTTTAGTGATGTAATATGTGATAAGCATATGATCCTCATACTTATAAATGTGATATGCCCCACCTTAGTGAATGGAAGTAAGTTACTACAGATTTATATAAGTTAGTGTGGTAGTCTGAACACCACTGTGGTTCACATGGTTTTGATTATTATGTTCAAGTAGTCCTCCATTTGATCTGATCGCTCAGACAGGTATTTTCGCGGTGCTCCTGAATCTGTAAGACGAATTTATGAATATGAGATAGTTCAAAGATGTGAATTTCTAACAAACCTTGTACAATTGTAACATATTTAATGTTTGGAGTCCTCTCGCCATCCGAATTGTATGATGCCTAAGTTTGTTGGAGATCCAGAATTTCTGAGTTTAGTACCCCAAGATACAGACTAAAATACCAAATTGTCGGTTTCACTTATAACATTATTTTTTACATGTTTAGGTAGGACTAGTAAACTTAATAAACGTAATACAACACAATAGTAACATATAATAATTTACATAAATCATATAAGAAAAATAAAATCAACTAAATTTAATAAACAAAAAGATTTATGTTAAAGCTTTATTGAAAACCCGATATCGTGTCGCTGTCCCGCTGTCATTTTTTTAGAAAATTCCAACAGTTTTGGAATCTTTCACATCCATTCCTCTTGGTCCAAGGAGGAAACTTACTGATTTTAAGGTTAAAAGGTCAAAGGTCAGTACGTCTGTACGTCCGTCTTCCCACCTCTGTACGATAGGTCCTAGACATTTTAAACTTGGTTCCAGTTCATTGCCATGATATCATGTAATGTAAGCAATGTAATTTATTTTCTGTACATTATTAACTGTATTAAATTTTGTATAAAATTATATTTATCGGAGTAAAATATTAAATACAACAACACTAACTCATATTTTAATGACTGTTTATTACTTATGAACATTTGTAATAAAGCTTACACGTAGTGAATGTCTTTAAAAGCTGCGAAAGCCTCATTAAAATTTCTAATGTAAGCATGGCGCTTACTCGTTAAAATATTGGAGTTTATTATCCTTTAAGCCGGAGTACTTCGCTTGTCCGTGTCTTCGTTTCTTTGTTTTCACCCCCCCCCCCCCCCCCCCCGCCTTCACATCTAATAACAGTTTTCTCCGCATCGTTGCTCTCTGTGTTAATTTTTTATTGTGCGTGATTGTGGTTATTGGAAAGTAATTACTGGAAGATTGATCGATCGTCAAACCTGTTAAATTTTGGCTTTATTATTTAATTATGTTTAATCTGTTGGTTCTGAAATTGCATCCATAAAACGATTGTATGTATTAGGCTGTATAACTAAGTAATATACATAAGTCTCATTTGCACCTTATAGTGGTTTGTAATATACTATGTTAATAACTTAATATATCTTCACAATAATCACAAATATAGTCAGGTAAGCCGCTGGCAAAGGGATCACTTCGCTATCACAAATACGAGAGGCACACTAAACCGTTGTTGCTTAACTCAGTTAAAATTTATTATTTCCTTATAAACGCAACCCAAACTAGACACACAAGCTATTTTATTTTCCCTGTGTGCATTAAAATTAACTTTAGTTAGTTATTAATTTGCCGAGGGGATTATTTTAGGTTGTACGCTTGAAGAAGTATTTCTGGGTCGTATGAGTCATATTTCCAGCATCATAGTTAAGGTTGCCTTGTTTCCCCGATCAAGGTAACGTTTGCAATTACCGGTTTAAGAAGCCCACAAAACCTTTAGCCGTACTTCCAGCCATTGTGTTCACTTCAGGTGTTTTGACTGGAGTAAAATATTTGGTTGTGTCTTACTCTTCAATAAACCAACTTTCGTGCAATGGTAAAACATCCAGAGAGCAATTAATTGTAGGTGCAAATAGCTTATAACAATCCAAATATATTTAAGATAAAATCTTATAGTACAAAATATCGCAAATGCATTTTTTCTTGTAAGGTTGGTAAATAACGTATTTTTCAAATACAAAGGTAGTAGTAATTTATTAGGAAAATATGGATATAAAGATAAAAAAGTAAAAAAAAGTAAAAGTACTTGCATTTGACTGTACAAGTACTATTCAAATTTACACAGAAATGTATTATATTTTAATATTTTGATTCATTATTATTCTGACTATATTTTTAATCCTGCCTATTTGTAGTCAATCTCATTTCACAATTTTTCAACTCTTTACTGCCAATTATAAAAATAAATTGTAAGTACAATAAATCTCAACTGATGTTATACTATCACATACTGGTTATGTTTCTTGATCAGCTCTCCCATGGACAAGTACAAATATTGCGGTCTGTTGTGCGAAATTGTTTACTCGGTTTTCAAACCATACGGATCAAAAGCAAACAAAATGTTATAAAAAAATATAGTTAAAACTTTATTGCTGCATGGTCAAGCCTTACTGAGGTTTCATGTCTATAAAAATGTCAGCAATGGTTGAGCAATCTCGGATATGATTGACTGAGAGTCTGGGGCTTTCGATGGGTCACAGAGGGCTGTTGATGTTCTCTGTGACCTGTCTAAGGCCTTTGACTGTGTTAGTTATAAAATTCTGTCATGTAAGTTATCAAATATTGGGGATGAAAAATACATAATGTTTTTCGTGTATCTTTTATTTATATAGAGAACAAAGACTGATTTTTAAATATTTGGTCAGAATCATAAATTAAACTGGAGTAACCTCGAAAATGGTGTACCACAGGGTTCCGTTCTTGGATCCTCTTTTTTATAATGCATGTAAATGATTTGGTTGATGGAAAGCAAATGAAGGTTTACTAATATACTGATGACACATAACTGATGTGCAAAGCTGGACGTATGGCCTCCATGAAATACATTATAGAGAGAGAATTCAATTGTTTGAGGGATTGGTTCTCTAAATCAACGGGCTCTCAAAGAATCTTTCCAAAGCCCAAGTAATTAAATTTAAAACATTTAATTATAATTCTACAAATATCTTAAAATCTAAAAAGTCTAATGGAATTGATATATCAGTCCAGGAATTAGCAAAACTCTGTGGTATTTAAGTTTGTCATAAATTAAATTTCCATACACACATATCAAATGTAACAAAATACTTCTTTCGTAATATTTTCTTTAAGAATGTTTAAATATACAAAAACATAACAAATTATTTTTCTCTTTACTATTTTTATTTCTCATCACAGATGAATTATGGTTTATTCGTATGGGGTGTCCTCTAGACATGCTGATAATGTATTTATCCCGCAATAAAGGCTGTGAATATTCCAGCTGTAATATCTCCACATGCCCATTAGTAAAACTGTTTCACTAATCAAAAAATCTGAACACTTTACATTTACTATACCTTGGAGATGTCATGCTCAAAAAGTCAAAAGTTGACACACTCATATAAAATCATGCAGTTTACAGCCATAACACAAATCATAAAATATAATGAAAACCTGTACACTGTAGACTAACTTTGGACCAACGTTCGCCCCAGTGCGTGGGGCCGAAAGTGTACAAGTTATCTATCCATCTCCGAGACATTAGTTGCCCAAGTAAATTCAGAACAAATTTTCGTCAGTGGCTTGAACAAAAGGCATTATATTCTTTAACAGAAATTGTAGAATATCAGTGTCTTATAATTAATAATATACCTTTGTGTGTCAATGGATATTTTATTAGAATTATTTGTTTTTATTTATGTATTGTTTGTATTTTAAATATTTAAATTTATTGTTCTATTGTATTGTTTAATTGAACAAAACTCAATATTGAATTTATATCACTTAATATAATTTGTAGTTTCCTAATGTTATCAGATTTTATCTTGTTTTGTTTTATATATATAAAAACATTCATTAAATGTATATAAGTGGCAATAGCCTAATTTAATTTCAATA